>NC_134487.1:305198669-305278085 GCF_040206685.1 Ascaphus truei | reverse complement strand
AAACTACATGTTTTACTTGATATTAACCCGACTAGGCAAAGAGTTCAGCTAGTCATAGGTTTCTATGACTAACGAACAACTAATAGATAAATATTATAATAAAACTACAGTACCAGCCCCCTATGGCTACGCCAAGGCAAGCATGCGGTAAAACATCGACCACCACCCCCCAGAGATCCTAACCACCCTCCCCTGGGCAACAACTACCAACACCCACCCCCCCTTACCGCCCCCAAAACATCGTCCCTTCCTGTAGAGTAATGGCCAATGGCCCTATTAGCCAAATGAGACTAATACACAAATGAATCTAAGATACATAGGAGGAAGGAGTGGCACAGAGCTACGAATCAGCGCAGTCAGGCGATATTGAGATGAGAGATGTCCCTGAGGAAAGGTCAGCACTGACTTGGTCACCGCTATTGTCCTTGACCACTTATTCCAAGCAGTTGATATTGGCACAGGTAAGTGAAGCCTTAGAGGCATGCCCCCACCGTCCCACCTCACCGAAGTGGGAGTGAGAGGTCCCCTGAAAACGAGAACCTAATAAAACTAACAGAAAGGAAAGAGGTCAAAAATAATAAAATATTTACAACCCAACAGCTTATAAATGTCTTGGATGCACTAATTCACTGCAGAGGGATATTGCAAACGGACACTACAAAAGAAGACAAACACAATGAATTCCTGACCACCGTGAGTTTTTAGTGGACATACTTTAGTCTTCTAGATCACTGATATCGAATCATTTTATTGTATCCTTCTCTTCTATCCTTCTCTTCCTTGGAAATGTTATGCTATCTTAAGTGTACCAACTCTGCTCGTATAACTAGTGGGTTTTCAAAAATGTTTCAATGGCCCTTTTGAGGTTTTCACCCTATGTAACTTTAGAAAGTAGAACGTTTTGGATGATTTACCCTCTGCCTACTTTACATTTATACTCTTGTATACCAGAGCAATAATTATTTTCTCCTTTATCGAACTGAAATCACCACAAAGTATTATATGACACAGTAATGACACTGAGTATCTTCACCAAGTCTATATCATTTACAGAAAGTTTATTCCAAGACACAGACACTTGCCAGGTAACCACAATGATTCTGTGTGTGTGTGGCACGCTCCAGCTGCTCTGCAATCTATTATTAACCATCTAAGGAGTCAATCCCCTCAGGGGGTGATTTTCAATTCACGTTTAGAAGGATTAAATACTACATTTGGGTTGATACGTTTTTGTATTTGTTTTATTGCATAGTAGTTGATATGTTAGAAGCATTCGAACCTCTCAGGGTCAGGGATATCTGATACAGGACCCAAAGAGGTTGGAAAGCTTGTAACATATCAACTATGTGTTGCTCCAATAAAAGGTACCATACCCCTACTCCCGCCTTTGTTACTACATGCATACCTGGTACACATAGCATTAGAAATGTTACTCTATAATTACCTTTCAACTTACGTCAGCTTTTCTCCTTTAGATTTAGCAAAGAGCATATAGTTTAACATAACGTTCACTGATAGAATACATACAGCTGTGCACAGTTAAGAAAGAGGATTCTCTATCCGACTTCAAATGCACAGAACAATTAGTTTGAGGCAATCAGAAAAGGAACACAAACAAAATTACATTTTTCAAAAAACATAATCAATGGATAAAAACTTCCTGTCTTGGCCATGATCAAATATTATTGCCATTGTGAAAAATCAGTTTTTGGCAGGAATTACTCAATGAAATAATTTTACAGCTATCAAGTCAGCTGTTATGTGCACTTCCTAAAACGAGATCTCTGTACAAATAAAATGTTATCTCTAAGTCTTAATAAGCACCACAGAGAATTCTCTACACAAAGTATTTCCCAGGATCTGGAAAGACATGCATGTAATGTACATTATTTCCATCACCAAAAGGTTACCTAACGCACTCATAGGAAGGGAAAGGTTGTGGTTATCTGATGAATAAATGAACACAGTATAAAAGGCATGGAATATATTCGCACAGCACTGGTTTGTTGTTCATTATAAGACAGCAGCACAAGTTTTGCTTTGCAATGTAAATGTTGAATATTATTCATAACACATTTTGATTTGGGGTGCAAAGAGATTTTGCAGCACGGGCGCAGGTTTTGGGGGAACATGGTTTGAACTCAATGTCATTTTATGGTCGGACAAATGATTGGTCCTTATTCACTATGCTGTGAAAGTCCCTGCGAAGACGCTTTAAAAGATATTGAATAGAGCAGGCAGAGTATCTCACCGTCACTGACACAAGCAGGACCAATCAGTGCAGAGAACACTGGCGTTAGGGGCAGAGATGGGGGACCTCTCTTGCAGATTTGGATTGGTGGGGGTTCTAGACCTGTTGGGTCTGACACCAATCCAGTCACAGGAAGTGTGGGATAGGACTCATGTAAATATACTTTGCATATCTCCCAGCCGGTTACCACAGACACGCCTCCCTAATTTATTTGGGGGGGAGATATATACAACTGGAGACACTACTAAACTGAAAAGCTCTCCTCTTTTTTAGTACCCAGAGAGATTGGGGAGGCGGGGAGGCGGGGAGGCGGGGAGTGGGGTGGACGAATTCGATCAAAAGAATCCGCGAATTCTGGGGAGCGGATTTGAACTGGTCGCCTATATATAGTTAGGAGACACATTTTCCAAATTACTCATATGGAAAAACACAAACGATATGAATTGTTAATGTATAATATATTTCACTTATTTGACTCAAAAATATACTAAATCTATTTTTAACAGCATTTTTTTTAAAGATGTAACATCATCAGAAAGGTTTTATGTATAAATCCAAACTTGTTGAAGTTCCCACGATGTATTGGTCCCAAGCTGTATTTTTCTTTGCTCACAGCTTGCATTGTATGCCCTGAAGTAGTTATATTTGGGGGAGGGGGTATTGATGTATACACATTTTATTGAGCCTATTAAAAATGGCTGATCTTGTTACACATTCTTTATAATTTAGTTCTGATCACTGCATCTTGGAAATTGTTTCAGCACTTTGCATGCTCAGGCTTCCTGATCCTGACCTACATCAGCTCAGCTTCTTACACTTATGTACCATAACACACCCCATACAATGTTAACTGGTTGTGGAATGCTACCACTTCATTGCATCTCCCCACAGTAAGTGGGATTATTAAATAGCGTGTACAATTCTAACATAAATCATCTTCTATTCTGCAAACACACTATGGGAATGTATTGTGGTCTACAGAGTAGTATGTTGTGGTATATAAAGGTAAATATCACCAGGTTATACAGTACTACTGTATACCCGAAGTACAAGGGATAGTTACCAGTCCTGTTTTCCCATTTCTAAGCACTGGTCTGTTAGCAGCCATAGCTAATACAGTAAGATCTGAAGACAGGCTGGCCTGGATCTGCATCACAAAGTAGACCAGGGGTGACACGCCAGTCCTCAGGGGCCACCAACAGGTCAGGTTTTCAAGATATCCCTGCTTTAGCACTAGTGGTGCAGTCTTCTACTGAGCCACTTATTTAGCCACCTGTGCTGAAGCAGGGATATCCTTAAAACCTACCCCTTTGGTGGTCCTTGAGGACTGGAGCTGGCCAGTACTGAAGAAGACCTTGGAATTAGCTGGCGAGTAGAGTGCATAATAAAACACATGAATTAGCTGAAGACGTCCCCGATTCCCAGGAGCTTGTGCTCTGTTCCTCAGGCAGCAGGAACTAGTGACCTGGCCAGAGTTTAGTGACCTGGCCAGAGTTACTGACCTGTTACTGGGTTTGAAGTCAGGACCATCCTTGTTTCCCGTTTAATATGGTAAGAAGTGGGGTGATAACCCAGTGACTTCCATTCAAGCAAATAGAAGGCACGGCAATGGTCACTGCGCATTCAGGGTTATTTACTAAAGTCTCCTGGTAGCAAATCTGGCGCAAAACTGCGTCATGTTCATCAAAGAAAATTAATCCCACTTAAAGCAACTAGAGTTTGTCCTTAGATACATTTGGTGTCATTCTTTGGGTCCCTGTGTTGCAGCCAGAGACTTTAGTACATAGCCACAACTGAGTCCTGACCCCCTGCTGTGCACTGCAATGCTGCCCCTTCTGCAATAAGGGGGTTACCCACAGGGCATCTCCTTCTAATATTCAGGGGATGTGTAGCAAGAATGGGGCAATTTGCTCCAAACAGCAAGCACCGAGCATCTGTGTCCATCTGTGAGCAGCGACATAGGTAGCAATCATTCAAAGGTCAAACAGCATCCAGTGCCATGCACAGTGCCACCCACAGTGCCACCCACCGTGCCACGCACAGTGCCACCCACAGTGCCACACACAGTGCCACGCACAGTGCCAACCACAGTACCGCCCACAGTGCCACCCACCATGCCACCCACCGTGCCACGCACAGTGCCACCCACAGTGCCACCCACCGTGCCACGCACAGTGCCACACACAGTGCCACCCACCGTGCCACCCACCGTGCCACGCACAGTGCCACCCACCGTGCCACCCACAGTGCCACCCACCGTGCCACGCACAGTGCCACCCACAGTGCCACCCACAGTGCCACCCACCGTGCCACGCACAGTGCCACCCACAGTGCCACACACAGTGCCACGCACAGTGCCAACCACAGTACCGCCCACAGTGCCACCCACCATGCCACCCACCGTGCCACGCACAGTGCCACCCACAGTGCCACCCACCGTGCCACGCACAGTGCCACACACAGTGCCACCCACAGTGCCACCCACCGTGCCACCCACCGTGCCACGCACAGTGCCACCCACCGTGCCACCCACAGTGCCACCCACCGTGCCACGCACAGTGCCACCCACAGTGCCACCCACCGTGCTACCCACCATGCTATGCACAGTGTCACACACAGTGCCATGCACAGTGCCACCCACAGTGCCACCCACCATGCCACACAGTGCCACCCACAGTGCCAGGCAGTGCCACCCACAGTGCCACGCACAGTGCCACGCACAGTGCCACCCACAGTGCCACCCACAGTGCCACCCACCGTGCCAGGCAGTGCCACCCACAGTGCCATGCACAGTGCCACGCACAGTGCCACCCACCGTGCCACGCACAGTGCCACCCACCGTGCTACCCACCATGCTATGCACAGTGTCACCCACAGTGCCACGCACAGTGCCACCCGCAGTGCCACTCACAGTGCCACCCACAGTGTCACCCACAGTGCCACGCACAGTGCCACCCGCAGTGCCACCCACAGTGCCACGCAAAACACCAATGTCATGCCCTAAAGCTCCATCCAAGAAAATAGCATATCAGGAAAACAAGAACTGCGCTGAAGTTATTCTCCAGAACAAGCTCCTGTTACCCCGGCTCCTGTTACCCCGGGTCCTGTTACCACGGCTCCTGTTACCCCGGCTCCTGTTACCCCGGGTCCTGTTACCACGGCTCCTGTTACCCCGGGTCCAGTTACCCTGGGTCCTGTTACCCCGGCTCCTGTTACCCCGGCTCCTGTTACCCCGGGTCTTGTTACCCCGGCTCCTGTTACTCCGGGTCCTGTTACCCCGGGTCCTGTTGCCCCGGCTCCTGTTACCCCGGGTCCCCCTCTGCAAAGTGCATGTTGAGATAAGATCCCCAGTCCTGTATAATAATGCCCATTGTTCCCCTCTGTGTCAGTATTAAAGAATGCATTGCCAGGTAACATGCTGGTCCCTCTCACTTTCTATGTGCAGGAATGTGCAGGAATGTGCAATGCTAGCGGGATAATAGCACTGAGCCTGTGTGTGTGACTGACAGTAAGTGGCCAGAGAATAGAACAGCTGCACGGCACTGGCAGGAGCCGGGCAAGCTGTGGGGAAGCAGGTACAGTATGTGGGTGAGCAGGTATGTGGGTGAGCAGGTATGTGGGTGAGCAGGTACAGTATATGGGTGAGCAGGTATGTGGGTGAGCAGGTATGTGGGTGAGCAGGTATGTGGGTGAGCAGGTACAGTATATGGGTGAGCAGGTATGTGGGTGAGCAGGGAATCCATTTCCATAACCAGCCCACTGCAGCCCTGATGTGGGAAGACTTCACTATAACGCACAGCCCTGTGTGAAACCTTCACTATAACGCACAGCCCTGTGTGTGAAACCTTCACTATAACGCACAACCCTGCTGTGTGAAACCTTCACTATAACGCACAGCCCTGATGTTTGAAACCTTCACTATAACGCACAGCCCTGATGTGTGAAACCTTCACTATAACGCACAGCCCTGATGTGTGAAACCTTCACTATAACGCACAGCCCTGTGTGAAACCTCCACTATAACGCACAGTCCTGTGTGAAACCTTCACTATAACGCACAGCCCTGTGTGAAACCTTCACTATAACACACAGCCCTGGTACAAATAAACGTGCAAAGTACTCACCTGATCTGCTATTACTGCCAGTCACACAGAGACCCTGTACACACTGCGTGCAGCTGAAGGGGGTGGGGGGGTGCAGCTGAAGGGGGGTGGGGGGTGCCTGCTCCTGCCCCTTGATGGTGTCTGTGCTCACAGGGATCCCGTGCAGAAGGACGATCAGCAAAGGAAGCGCAGGAGGATGCAGTGTGAGAGGTGGCTGCTGTGTGGCACTGACACAGCTCTGTGTGCTGCTGCTGAGTGTGTGGCACTGACACAGCTCTGTGTGCTGCTGCTGAGTGTGTGGCACTGACACAGCTCTGTGTGCTGCTGCTGAGTGTGTGGCACTGACACAGCTCTGTGTGCTGCTACTGCTGATGGTGTGTCACTGACACAGCTCTGTGTGCTGCTGCTGCTGATGGTGTGTCACTGACACAGCTCTGTGTGCTGCTGACTGTGTGGCACTGACACAGCTCTGTGTGCTGCTGGAGAGCGCACTGTGTAACCGAATGAATCAGGCGCCCCCTGCAGGAAATCAAATGCAACAGTAGGTGTTGAAACCTTCCTCAATCAAAACCACGTTACACAGTTACACAGTTAGACAGTTACACAGTTACATAGTTACACAGTTACATAGTTACATACTGTAGGAGATAAGGTTGAAAAAGACATATGTCCATCAAGTTCAAAGTTCTGGAGTAGGAGCAGGGCAATTGCTGGGCAGGGTGAGGGAGCTGTGCAGGGTGATAGAGCTGAGCAGGGTGATAGAGCTGGGCAGAAGCTGGCTAGGATATGGAAGCTGACCAGGAGCTGGGCAGGGTGAGGGAGCTGGGCAGGGTGATAGAGCTGAGCAGGGTGATAGAGCTGGGCAGAAGCTGGCTAGGATATAGAAGGTGGGCAGGGTGATGGAGATGAGCAGGGTAAGGGAGCTGGGCAGGTGGTGTGAGCTGGGCAGGGGGTGAGAGCTAGGTAGGGCAAGCTGGTCAAGATGTGGGAGATGGTAAGGGTGGTGGAGCTGCGAAGGATGATGGAGCTGTGAAGGATGAAGTAGCTGTGAGGGATGAAGGAGCTGTGTGGAGTGAGGGAGCTAGGCAGTGTGAGGGAGCTGGGCAGGAGGTGGGAGATGAGCAGGATGAGGGAGCTGGGCAGGGTGTGGGAGCTGGGAAGGGTGTGGGAGCTGGGCAGGGGGTGTGAGCTGGACAGGTGATGAGAGCTAGGCAGGGGGAGCGAGCTGGTCAAGATGTGGGAGATGGTAAGGGTGGTGGAGCTGGGAAGGATGATGGAGCTGTGAAGGATGAAGGAGCTGTGAGGGATGAAGGAGCTGTGTGGGGTGAGGGAGCTAGGCAGTGGGGGGGGTGCTGGGCAGGAAGTGGGAGATGAGCAGGATGAGGGAGCTGGGCAAGATGAGAGAGCTGGGCAGGGTGGGGGACTTGGGCAAGGTGAGGGAGATGAGCAGGATGAGGGAGCTGGGCAGGGTGGGGGACTTGGGCAGGGTGAGGGAGATGAGCAGGATGAAGGACCTGGGAAGGGGGAGGGAGGGAGCTGGACAGGATGTGAGAGCTGGGCAGGGTGTGGGAGCTGGACAGGGGGTGTGAGCTGGGCAGGAGGTGAGAGCTGGGCAGGGGGAGCGAGCTGGTCAAGAGATGGGAGCTGGCAAGGGTAATGGAGCTGGGAAGGATGAAGGAGCTGCATGGTGTGAGGGATCTGGGCAGTGTAAGCAAGATGGGCAGGAGGCGGGAGATGAGCAGGATGAGGGAGCTGGACAGAATGAGGGAGCTGGACAGAATGAGGGAGCTGGGCAGGAGGTTGGAGCTGGCAGGAGGTGGGAGCTGGGCAGGAGGTGGGAGCTGGGTAGGATGTGGGACCTGGGCAGGAGGTGGGACCTGGACAGGAGGTGGGAGCTGGGCAGGAGGTGGGAGCTGATCAGGATGAGGGAGCTGGGCAGGGGGAGGAAGGTGGGCAGGATGAGGGAGCTGGTCAGGATGAAGGAGCTAGGCAGGGTGAGGGAGCTTGGAAGAATGAGCGAGATGAGCTGGGAAGGTGGTGGGAGCTGGGCAGAATGAGGTAGCTAGGCAGGGGGTGGGTGCTGGGCAGTATGATGGAGCTGGGCAGAGTGAGGGAGATGACCTGTTTGAGGGATCTGGGCAGGAGGTGGGAGCTGGGCAGGATGATGGAGCTGGGCAGGGTGAGGGAGATTACCAATGTGAGGGAGCTGGGCAGGTTGTGAGAGCCTGGCATGGTGTGGGAGTTTGACAGGGTGAAGGAGCTGGGCAGGGAAATAGAGCTTGGAAAGGTGTGGGCATGTTGAGAGCTGAGCAGGGTGTGGGAGCTTGGCAGGGTGTGGGAGTGTGGTAGTGTGTGGGAGCGTGGTAGGGTGTGGGAGCGTGGTAGGGTGTGGGAGCGTGGTAGGGTGTGGGAGCGTGGCCGGGTGTGGGAGCTGGTTTGAAGCTTGGCAAGGTGTGGAACACGGGATGGGGGACTTTAATTCTGTAGGAATAAAACTATATAAACATTACTATTACTTAAGTATATGATTGCAATGATGAAAATGACCACTGCAGACAGATGTTTGTGGCGTTCTTAGAATGCTCCTGTTTACAAAGGTTTAATAAAAATACACCACCAATAATCTTGTTCTACGAAATATTAGGACCCCTTCTCTTTTTTTGTTTAAGTATATGGTCTGCTTTAACCCCCTGTAATAGAATTGGCTCCAAAATTCCAACTGGGCCTTTTATGCAATTAATGAAACTGTTGTAGATAACAGCACCAGATAACTGGGCATAATGTATATACGGTATATACTGTATATACTAACCAGTGCTCTGGCGCCAGAGGATAACTTACTGCTTATTCACTTAAATGGGCCATAAAAACACTGTTTAGTAAATATGGACAGATATCTTTATGGTAAGGACTGTCCAACTATTTCTCACTGTTTTACAGACCTCACATACAGTATTCCCAATCAGTGTACCTACCTTTAGTCTCTCATTAACTCCTCTAACTTTGCTAAATGCTTCTCTGTTTGTCTCATATTCATTATGGTGAAAAGTGATGTAATACAGCTAACAGTGGATTATATTAAACTGAATAGAAATTGTGTTTGTGCCTCTCTTGTGCACTGTATGTATGGATGTATCCGAGAATAAGGGTTTATATTCATCTATCTCCCTCCTGACGTTTGCCTCTAAACTCCTTGAATGCCATGCCTTGCTCCTCGCCTTGCTCCATTTTATCACCTCTTATTGTCCCCTAGATTCTCTACAATCTGGCTTCTGTACTGCTCACTCCACTGAAACAGCCCTCACTAAATTAACTAATGACCTCCATGCTGCAAAAGAAAAAGGTTATTACACTTTGCTCATATTACTCAACCTCTCTGCAGCCTTTTATATTGTGGACAAACCTCTTCTATTTCATATCCTCTCTATTGGGGGGGATAGGTTCAAAACCCTCTGTAGGAGAGAATCCTATTGGATTTACTCTCTGGGTACCCCTGCTCCAGCTGGATTCAATTAATGCATTGACACCCGTACCGTGGTCTGATCAAGTTGATTTAATTTGATATTAAATAATCATCATTCACTATTATATCATATTCACCATTTATTATTTATCCCAACAATATTCCTATTTTAGTATATATTTTTTTATTCTGCAAGTTTTTAATAACTGCTTATCATTTATACATTTTTCATTATTCTAGTTTATTTCTTATTCATTCCACTTTATTATTTTCATTACCTCAATCATTTTAATTTAAACTTTTTCATTTTATTTTCATTTCTTATTTTTATTTTTGCCTCCATTTTATTTCGTTTTCATCCTTAATGTCACTACTCATTTTACATCCACATTTACAGTTACATTTAAACACTGAGCAATTTTAGTTGTTATTTATATATTGTAACAATAGTAATTCCTTTCCTGGAAGTTTACTCTAGTCTAGCTCTGGTTCCTAGTTTTTTGCCTTTCTTATTTTGGGCCACGTAAAGTATCAGTAAAAGTATCAGTGTACGCTTGCAGTCCACACCCCTGATGAAGTCACATGGACTTTGACGAAACATGTAGGGAAGTTTTGCGCACTGCGCGTACGTTATTACACTAGTGAGAGTCACTGAAGTCGGAGGAACTTTGCCATTACAATTGCTGCAGTGTTTCATTAGCTATTGCTTCCCTGTCCGTCTCCCCTCTGACTGTGGGCCACCGCATCTCTCTCTCTCTCTCTCTCTTTCTCTCACACACACTCCATTCTCTCTCTCCCTCCCTTTGTCTTTCTTTCTCTCTCACACCCTTCTCTGTCTTCTCTCACTCACTCCCTTCACTTTCTCTGTCTCTGTTTCTCTCTGTCTCTCTTTGTCTCTCACACATTCCTTTCATTCTCTTCTCTCTCACTCCTTTCCTTCTTTATCTCTCCCTCCCTTCTCTCTCGCTCTCTCTCACACTCCCTTCTTTTTCTTTCTCCCTCTCTCACTCACTCCCTTCTTTTCCTCTCCCTCCCGTCTCTCTCCATCACTCCATCCCTTCGTTCTCTCACTCCCCCCCTCACCCACAATCACTCCCACCACACACACACACACACACAATTCCACCACACACACACACACACACACACACACACACACACACACACACACACACACACACACACACACACACACACACACACACACATACACACACACACACACACACACACACACACACACACACACTCAATTCCCCAACAATACCTCCCCAGACAACAACACCCACAATACCCACACCATACCCCCCACACCACAATACCCACACAATACCCCCCCCCCCCCACACACACACACACAATAGTGTCCACCGGAGCCCCCCTGTCAGCAGAATTGTGAGGCCCCCCACTTTCTTTACACACCTCCTCACTCTCTCACCCACTTCTGTTCCCCCCACTCTTCCCCTCTCTCCCCATCTTACACTCTTCCTCTTCCTCTCCCTCCCCTCCATCCCTCCCAGTCCTTTCTGTTTCTGTCCCCCTCTCCCTCCCTCTCCCTCTCTCCCTCTCTCCCTCTCTCTCACTCCCTCCTCTCTCTCTTTCTCTCTCTCTCACTCCCTTCTCTCTCCCTCCCTCTTTCAATCTGTTCTCTCTCTCTTTCTCTCTCTCCCCTTTCTTTCTCTCACAACCCCCTGTCTCTCTCTCACTCCCCCCACCCCACTAGCCAGACACACATGTAATTCCACCACTCACACAATCCTACCTCCCCCCCCCACACACACAGACATGCAATTCCACCCCACCCCCCACATACAATAACTCAACACAATAACCCCACAATTCCTCCCCAGACCACAATATCCTCACAATGCAGGGCTTGCATTTCTATAGGCACATATTGCTTTGTGAGTTTACTAACAGATATGCAGCCAGAGCTACAAATAAGTGTATTTTGTGGGCAATACAGAACTTATCGGTCCGCCTATCACATTGGGCGATTAGGAATAAGAGACACTGTCCATGGTCTGCCTGGCAACACATGACAGGAGATACAGTATGGGATTGGATAAGATGAGAAATGGATAGACTCTGGAGACCAACTGTCAGTCTGAGACAGAGAGAGGGAGTAACAATCTGAGAGGCACACAGAGAGACAGCCCAACTGACAGGGAGACAGCCCAACTGACAGGGAGACAGCCCAACTGACAGAGAGACAGCCCAACTGACAGAGAGACAGCCCAACTGACAGGGAGACAGCCCAACTGACAGGGAGACAGCCCAACTGACAGGGAGACAGCCCAACTGACAGGGAGACAGCCCATCTGACAGGGAGACAGCCCAACTGACAGGGAGACAGCCCAACTGACAGGGAGACAGCCCAACTGACAGGGAGACAGCCCATCTGACAGAGAGACAGCCCAACTGACAGAGAGACAGCCCAACTGACAGGGAGACTGCCCAACTGACAGGGAGACAGCCCAACTGACAGGGAGACAGCCCATCTGACAGAAATCCTGACACTCACAGAGGTGAAAGAGGAGACTTGTAGGAAACTGCTAGCCAAGGATAGAGACAGAGAGAGACAGCATCAGAAACACATCTCCAACACAGAGAGAGAGAGGAGAAGAGCCCACAGCAAGAGACATCCAGATACTAGACGGGCTGTCAAAGCGCTGCCAGATAACAGCCAGGAGGCCCTTTCCTGCAACGTTCCAGTATCCTTTGTTTATTATACACAGAGCTCACAAATGTTTCACCCGTAACAAGCCTGCAATGTGACCACGACGTTTTGAGATTAGCGCTCCAACGCTGTGCTGGCAATAATATTGGCCTAAGTGGCTTCCACATTGGACAATGGGACTAATATGTGATAAAAGTGCAGCTTTCTCATTTATTGTGTAATGTATATATGTGTGTGTGTGTATGTGTGTGTTTGTGTGTGTGTATATATGTGTGTGTGTGTGTGTGTATATATATGAAGAAGAAAGACACACAGCGCACCAAAGATGAGTATCCAAATAGGTATATTAAAACACACACAATGTGTGTCAGAAACTTACATTTAAAATAATAAAAATGCGCTCAGCTGAAGATCCGGAAAGGAACGCGTCCATAGATGGAATTCAGGCAGGACCTTGTGCACCGTGTCCCCCGACCACAACTCCAAAGTGGACAGCAGCGAGGGCACAAGCCGCATCACAGCGTGTAACGCATGAACAGGACGATGTATGATGTAATAACGTGAGATATGCTGAGCAGCAGCGGATCTACAAATCCGCCACCCTTAGGCACTTACCTGTGCCGGTCGCCTGTGTCTGCTGCCTCCGCTCTGCCGCCTGTGCCGGTCACCTGTGTCTGCCACCTCCGCTCTGCCGCCTGTGCCGGTCGCCTGTGTCTGCCACCTCCGCTCTGCCGCCTGTGCCGGTCGCCTGTGTCTGCTGCCTCCGCTCTGCCGCCTGTGCCGGTCACCTGTGTCTGCCACCTCCGCTCTGCCGCCTGTGCCGGCCGCCTCCGCTCTGCCGCCTCCGCTCTGCCGCCTGTGCCGGTCGCCTGTGTCTGCCGCCTCCGCTCTGCCGCCTGTGCCGGTCGCCTGTGTCTGCCGCCTCCGCTCTGCCGCCTCCGCTCTGCCGCCTGTGCCAATCGCCTGTGTCTGCCGCCTCCGTTCTGCTGCCTGTGCCGGTCACCTGTGTCTGCCGCCTCCGCTCTGCCACCTGTGCCGGTTGCCTGTGTCTGCCGCCTCCGTTCTGCCACCTGTGCCGGTCGCCTGTGTCTGCCGCCTGTGTCTGCTGCCTCCGTTCTGCCGCCTGTGTCTTCCACCTGTGTCTGCCGCCTGTGTCAGCTGCCTCCGTTCTGCCGCCTGTGAGAAGGAGTGGCTCAGTGAGTAAAAACACTGACTGACACTGAGATTGCTGCAGGGGAACCTGGTTCAATTCCTTGTGTCGGCTCCTTGTGACCTTGGGCAAGTCACTTTATCTCCCTGTGCCTCAGGCACCAAAAACATAGATTGTAAGCTCCATGGGGCAAGGACTGTGCCAGCAAAATGTCTCTGTAAAGCGCTATACAAGAACATGCTATTAATATTATTATGGCAGCCACCCTGGTTCTCCAGAATCCAGCGTCAAATGACGCAATGTGAGAAATCAAAATCACTGCGCAATGTGAGAAATCAAAATCACAGCGCAATGTGGGGGATCAAAATCACTGCGCAATGTGAGGAATCAAAATCACAGCGCAATGTGGGGGATCAAAATCACTGCGCAATGTGAGGAATCAAAATCACTGCGCAATGTGAGGAATCAAAATTACTGCGCAATGTGAGGAATCAAAATCACTGCGCAATGTGAGGAACTGAAATCGCCGCAGGTGTCAGGGCGTCGGGCCTCGCTCTGGCAGCTAATAGAAAAGAAGAAACACGATCAGAAGTTGATGTCACAGCTTGCTATTGGTGACCACGATGGACATGTTTGTAGTTATTCTTGTGTCAAAGTCAGCACAAAACCCCTAATATCTCCAGACTCGGGGAGTCACCACATGTCCGGGTAACATGCAAAGGAAAATGTTACAACGGTTCCCGGCCAGGATTGCTGCTGAAGGGGTTAAAGTGACTGACACTCTCAGCATATTAACAGCTCGGATCTTTTCACGTTGTGTTCTATAAGGATCCGTTACACGTAACAATAGCTATAAAATAGTTGTATGTCTCAATGCAAAATGACCCTTTCACATCCAGGGTTTCCACTTCTCCGGGTTTGACCTGGAGACTCCGGGTTTTGGGTACTTTTCTCCGGGTTACAGCTTTAGCCCGTCAATCTCCAGTGGCGGCGGTGTGCTGCAACGGCCGTGTCTCCGCCATTTTCCTGTAATCTTCTGCAACTCCCCCTCCAACTGCAGTAAACATGGCTGCGCGTTGCCATGGCAATGGGACATCATGACACTACGCGGCGTCACATAGCGTTTCATTGCCGTGGCGTCATATGACTCCGTGCAGCCATGTTCACTGCAGTTGGAGGGGGGAGTTGCAGCAGGATGTTGGGAAGGGAATTTTTTTTTTCAGTTGAAGGTGGTAACCCTGATGACATGACGTGTGACACTACAAAACCGTACTGGGATCAGCGCTCAAAAAGGAGAATCAACGGAAAATGAAGGACTTACGTTTTGCTTTTGGTCTCACACAAGTTTCTTCTTTAATGTATCAAAAAAAAGCAGCAATACAGAAAAAATATCAGCACACACAGTGAGAGGAAAAGTGAGCAGACACACACTGTGATATGCGCACGATAGAGCCCCTTCATCAGGCTTTTATAGTAGACACACACTGTGATATGCGCACGATAGAGCCCCTTCATCAGGCTTTTATAGTAGACACACACTGTGATATGCGCACGATAGAGCCCCTTCATCAGGCTTTTATAGTAGACACACACTGTGATATGCGCACGATAGAGCCCCTTCATCAGGCTTTTATAGTAGACACACACTGTGATATGCGCACGATAGAGCCCCTTCATCAGACGTTTTTAGTAGACACACACTGTGATATGCGCACGATAGAGCCCCTTCATCAGGCGTTTTTAGTAGACACACACTGTGATATGCGCACGATAGAGCCCCTTCATCAGGCTTTTATAGTAGACACACACTGTGATATGCGCACGATAGAGCCCCTTCATCAGGCTTTTATAGTAGACACACACTGTGATATGCGCACGATAGAGCCCCTTCATCAGGCTTTTATAGTAGACACACACTGTGATATGCACACGATAGAGCCCCTTCATCAGGCGTTTTTAGTAGACACACACTGTGATATGCGCACGATAGAGCCCCTTCATCAGGCTTTTATAGTAGACACACACTGTGATATGCGCACGATAGAGCCCCTTCATCAGGCTTTTATAGTAGACACACACTGTGATATGCACACGATAGAGCCCCTTCATCAGGCGTTTTTAGTAGACACACACTGTGATATGCACACGATAGAGCCCCTTCATCAGGCGTTTTTAGTAGACACACACTGTGATATGCACACGATAGAGCCCCTTCATCAGGCTTTTATAGTAGACACACACTGTGATATGCGCACGATTTTTTTGTGTGACACTGAAATTCGTAACTTTTATAAAAGCCCGTTCTTTGCACATTTGTACCATTTGCTTCTGTATACGGGTTATGGCAAAATTGTCTGCATTCTTTAAGCTAATAAATTCCCTTACGCTGATTCCTAAAACTGCACCCGGAAAATTGGGCAAATCTCTAAAATTGCATGGACATTTCTTACTCTCAGTGTAAAAACCCCGTCTACGTGTAAACAGCCGTTACTACGTGCAAAATAAAATAACAGAGTCTAGAGAATATGAGGGGAAAACTAAGATACAAATAGCGTTTTATGCTCAGGCGTTAAAGTCTGAAACACACGTTCTGCTCCCAGAGAATGTGCACAAAACACAGGCGCGTTTGGGGGTTTCCATCAGCACCAGAGTTGTATTTCAAAATCTGTTTTCTATTTTCATATGTTATGATCACACCAGTAATATACATATATATATATATATATATATACACACAGCTTTATTCCAGGCCTTTCCTGATGAGCCGAGTTGTTTACCTACAGTACAGTATCATTTAGTGGGGAAGTAATTATAGTGTCAATAAAACATCAGGATTATATTTGCGTTCGCGCAGCTGGCTCTGCCTCACTACGCTGATGGCTTTTAGTTGACATGCTGGAGAGTGGATAAAAGAGAGATGTTGGCGGGTGTAATTCTAAAATGCAAAACATATGCAGGTGTTCACATTTGTTTTGAAGTATTTTCCTTTTAAAAGTAACAGAATGCATTGCAATAATAATAATGTTTCCATTACTAGTTACTTTTTTTCTCTCTGTTGGATCTCTAGTAAAAAAAGCTTTTTCTTTCTTTTAAAGCGGAAGTTCAAGCAATATTCTACGTGTGTGTTTTTTAATAAATCAGTTCTGTATTATGAGAAAATACTTGCAGCATTTAAAAAAAATAAAAATAATAATGTTTAAAGACTTTTTAATGTATTATAATGTAACAAGCATTTTTTGTTCCTATAGCAACCATTTACAAAGTCCCATCCCCTTCCTCTTTTGAAACAGGCTCTGACACACCCCTTTTTGAGCAGTTTGTAACGGAGTGCTCACCACAAACAAGGCGTGACCGCGAGACCGAGGTGGCGATAGATATACAACACCAACCCACAGCCGCGTGGGCGCATCTGGAGTGTAGATAGGTCGAAGTAGCTGGGTTGGGGTTGGAGAGGTATGGATAGTCAGAGGTACTTGCTGAGGTCGGGATTGGAGAGGTGCGGATCGTAGTGGTACTTTGCCGAGGTCGGGGTTGGAGAAGTGCGGATCGTCTTTGGTAGTCGGGGTCAGGAGCGTAGAAGAACAGAGTCCAGAAGAATAGCCGGGGTCAGAAATGGAGGAACTAGGAACCGGCGTACAAGTCAAGACTGTGGAGGCAAGGGTAGCAGTGAACACTACGCACATAGGAAGGTTTATGCTCAGCCGATTTGCCAGTGGGCCAGCAGAGCATATATAGAACACAGGAACCAATGAGGTAACAGACTGGAGGAGGCGCGTCAGTAAGACTGACCGTGATTGGAGGATAAGGTGCACAAGTCAGGTGTGGGAAGGATCCCAGAAGCGGAAAGTTGACGCAGCCAGTGCGGGCGCTAATCGCGTTCCACATGTGCGCGCTGCGCACCAATGATGTTGCTGCGTGGGCGGAGTCTGGGGGTGGGACTGGAGAGAGTGGTATTAACATCCACATGGGATGCGCGCGCCTAGCATTATCTGCTGGTCCCCGGAGAAGGGAGAGAGGCGTCATGGATGACGGAAGGAGCGGGGCCCCGATCACAGGTTGGGGTAAGTGATGAGTGCACCGAGCGCATCACGGATCCTGACAACCCACTGTCATGTGCCTGGGCTGCACACATTGCCATGCGCCCCGGCCGCACATACTGCCATGCGCCTGGGCTGCACACACTGTCATGCACCTGGGCTGCACACACTGTCATGCACCTGGGCTGCACACACTGCCATGCGCCCCGACCACACACACTGCCATGCGCCTGGGGTGCACACACTGCCATGCGCCTGGGCTGCACACACTGTGATGCGCCCTGGCTGCATGTACTGTCATGTGCCTGGGCTGCACACACTGCTATGCGACTGGGATGCACAAACTGCCATGCGCCTGGGATGCACACACTGCCATGCACCTCAGCTGAACACACTGCCATGCGCCTGGGTTGCACACACTGCCATGCGCTCGGGCTGCACACACTGTCATGCGCCTCAGCTGGGCACACTGCCTTGCGCCTGGGCTGCACACACTGCAATGCGCCCGGGCTGCACACACTGCCATGCGTCCGGGCTGCACACACTGCCATGCGCCTGGGCTGCACACAATGCCATGCGCCTGGGCTTCACACACTGCCATGCGCCTGGGCTTCCCACACTGCCATGCGCAGGGGCTGCACATACTGGCATGCACCCGGGATGCACAAACGCCATGTGCCCGGGATGCACACACTGCCATGCGCCCCGGCCGCACATACTGCCATGCGCCCGGGCTGCACATACTGCCATGTGCCCCAGCCGCACATACTGCCATAAGCCCAGGCTGCACACACTGTCATGCACCTGGGCTGCACACACTGCCATGCGCCCGGGCTGCACACACTGCCATGCGCCCGGGCTGCACACACTGTCATGCGCCCTGGCTGCATGTACTGCCATGCGCCTGGGATGCACACACTGCCATGCACCTCAGCTGGGCACACTGCCTTGCGCCTGGGCTGCACACACTGCAATGTGCCCGGGCTGCACACACTGCCATGTGCCCGGGCTGCACACACTGCCATGCGTCCGGGCTGCACACACTGCCATGCGCCTGGGCTTCACACACTGCCATGCGCCTGGGCTGCACACACTGCCATGCGCCTGGGCTGCACACACTGCCATGCGCTCGGGCTGCACACACTACCATTCGCTCGGGCTGCCCACACTGCCATGCGCCCGGGTTACATACACTGCCATGCGCCCGGGCTGCACACACTGCCATGCGCCCTGGCTCCACACACTGCCATGCGCCTGGGCTGCACACACTGCCATATGTCTGGGCTGCACACACTGCCATGCACCAGGGCTGCACCCAGGGCTGCACACACTGCCATATGTCTGGGCTGTACACACTGCCATGCACCAGGGCTGCACACACTGCCATGTGCCTGGGCTGCACACACTGCCATGTGCCTGGGCTGCACACACTGTCATGCGCCCGGGCTGCACACACTACCATGTACCTGGGCTGCACACACTGTCATGCACCCGGGCTGCACACACTACCATGTACCTGGGCTGCACACACTGTCATGCACCCGGGCTGCACACACTACCATGTACCTGGGCTGCACACACTGCCGTGCGCCTGGGCTGCACACACTGCCATGCACCAGGGCTGCACACACTGCCATACGCCCGGGCTGCACACACTGCCATACGTCTGGGCTTCACACACTGCCATGCGCCGGGGCTGCACACACTGCCATGCGCCTGGGCTTCACACACTGCCATGCGCCGGGGCTGCACACACTGCCATGCGCCTGGGCTTCACACACTGCCATGCGCCGGGGCTGCACACACTGCCATGCGCCTAGGCTGCACACACTGCCATGCGTCCGGGCTGCACACACTGCCATGCGCCTGGGCTTCACACACTGCCATGCGCCGGGGCTGCACACACTGCCATGCGCTTGGGCTGCACACACTGCCATGCGCTCGGGCTGCACACACTACCATTCGCTCGGGCTGCCCACACTGCCATGCGCCCGGGTTACATACACTGCCATGCGCCCGGGCTGCAGACAGTGCAATGCGTCCAGGCTGCACACACTGCCATGCGCCCTGGCTCCACACACTGCCATGCGCCTGGGCTGCACACACTGCCATATGTCTGGGCTGCACACACTGCCATGCACCAGGGCTGCACCCAGGGCTGCACACACTGCCATATGTCTGGGCTGCACACACTGCCATGCACCAGGGCTGCACACACTGCCATGTGCCTGGGCTGCACACACTGCCATGTGCCTGGGCTGCACACACTGCCATGCGCCCGGGCTGCACACACTGCCATGTGCCTGGGCTGCACACACTGCCATGCGCCGGGGCTGCACACACTGCCATGTGCCTGGGCTGCACACACTGCCATGCGCCTGGGCTGCACACACTGCCATGCACCAGGGCTGCACACAAAGCCATCTGCCAGCAATAGGGTTTACACCTTTCATGCAGTTTAATCTGCGCTGTGCTGCTGACCTCTCCCGCAGCGAAGGGAGGGACTCAACAATTAGTAAAATGGCTTATTCTTCATCTCCAGGAACGCTGTGAGCCAGATCATTTATCACACTGTCTATGTTACCAATTTACAATACTGCGTACAAGCATATAAAACCTTCACAGGGATTTTGGCAAGATAGTATTGTTTACGTACTGTGTTTCTTGTAAAGCTGGAAAGAAATATTTTACTAAGAGGTTTTTTAAATGGCTGGAAGGAATATTTAATAATTAAAGGTCAATTTATAGGAAAGTGTAAGGCCAGCGTGTGGTGTGCCAACTGTGTAAGATATGTTATTTTGCATATATATACATGCATACCACTTCTTTTTTGGTGTTGAGAAAAGAAATAAAGCTTAATTTTAGATATATTTGTTCGTGTGAAGAATGTTACAGTACACTGCTTTGAAGGGTTTAATATGCTGCTCATGTACTCGAATCACAAGGGAAATCTATGTACAATGCATGAGATATTTGCAAGCTGGGGCCCAAATTATAATGTGTCTGATTTCTGTGTTTCTGGAGCCAGGCCTAATGTGGGATAGTTCCATTATTAACCATGCGGACGGGCATTATTATGTACAGGGAGAATAGTACATGTTATTGCCCAGTACTGGGCACCTGTACGGTGGCGCTGTCCAGAGACGCCTCATGTGCGGCAATGGGCATTACTGTCCCAGGGCCCAGTGTTTTCCAGCAATACCTCTAAGGCTGCGGTCCCAGTCACCGCCACAGCGCACAGCTCGGCGTGCGCTGTGCTATCAAGACCCGCCCCCCCAGTCCGGCCGGTCCCAGTCCCTAACTTGTCGCGTACCTTTCCCCAGCGGTGCGCGACAGGTTTTCAGGGAGGCAGGGGAATTTGACCTCGACATCTGCGATGGGGGCGTGGCCACGCCCCCGCCGGCGGTTCAGCCAATAAGGACGAACCAGCCGCGGGACGTCATGGCCACGCCCCCGGAAACCCACAGCCACGTCCCCCTCCCGTCGTAAACCTTCCCTCTCCCCCCAGACCGCAGATCGCGGTGCAGCGCTGTGCACGCGCCGCCCCCCGCCGGGCGCGCGTGTCACAGTGAAGACTGGGGACTCAGCCTAAGCTAACAAGAATCAATATGTAGAGCTGCTGAGAAAATCTTCCCCCGGGTCCCTCTAAGCAAAGAGTTCCACCCACGGCTGGGTGCCACTAAGCAAAGAGTTTCACCCACGGCCGGGTCCCACTAAGCAAAGAGTTCCACCCACGGCCGGGTCCCACTAAGCAAAGAGTTCCACACACGGCTGGGTCCCACTAAGCAAAGAGTTCCACACATGGCCGGGTCCCACTAAGCAAAGAGTTCCACACACGGCCGAGTCCCACTAAGCAAAGAGTTCCACCCACGGCCGGGTCCCACTAAGCAAAGAGTTCCACCCACGGCCGGGTCCCACTAAGCAAAGAGTTCCACACACGGCTGGGTCCCACTAAGCAAAGAGTTCCACACACGGCTGGGTCCCACTAAGCAAAGAGTTCCACACACGGCCGGGTCCCACTAAGCAAAGAGTTCCACCCACGGCCGGGTCCCACTAAGCAAAGAGTTCCACCCACGGCCGGGTTCTACTAAGCAAAGAGTTCCACCCACGGCCGAGTCCCACTAAGCAAAGAGTTCCACCCACGGCCGGGTCCCACTAAGCAACGAGTTCAACCCACGGCCGGGTCCCACTAAGCAAAGAGTTCCACCCACGGCCGGGTCCCACTAAGCAAAGAGTTCCACCCACGGCTGGGTCCCACTAAGCAAAGAGTTCCACACACGGCTGGGTCCCACTAAGCAAAGAGTTCCACCCACGGCCGGGTCCCACTAAGCAAAGAGTTCCACCCACGGCTGGGTCCCACTAAGCAAAGAGTTCCACCCACGGCTACAGTAAAAGGTAGAGAGATGCCCAGGGAGTTGAGGGGAGGTTTTGTGGTCCCCGGGTGTTCCACGTGTCCCTGAAGAGATGGCAAAGGCAGACTTAGCTATAAGCGCGGGCGCCTGTGAGTGTCCCCCTCAGCTGAGGGGCGCTCGCCAGGCCGGGCCTATGGTGACTAATGGTAGAGCTACCTCTAGCACTGTCCTATCCCTGCAGGTTTCTATGAAACACGTCTTATAGTATATATATATACACAAGTATAACCTAAGTTAGATATTATTAATAAAAATGGTGATATATACAAAATAAAACAAAGCTGATAATCCTGCCATGGTTTGTCTTTATTTTAAGTGTAAGTATGTATTTGGCGGGGTAGTGTATGTATTTGGTGAGTAGTGTTGTATGTATTGTATGTATTTTGTGGGGAGATTGTGTTTGGGGAATTGTATAGGTATTGCGGGGAATTGTGTGTAGCCGGGAAAGGGAGGGGGGGGGAGAATGACTGTGAGGAGGGGGTAGGGGGAGGTTGAGGGAGCGGGATTGAGTGAGACGGAGATAATTGAGTGATAGTGGAGGGGAGAAAGAGTGAGAGTGGGTGTTGGAGGGAGTGAGGAAGAGAGAGGGGTGAGGGGGAGAGTGATTTAGGAATAGAGGGGGGTGAGAGTGAGACAAGGGGGGGAGAAATACATGGGGAGAGGGGGGATAGAGGAGGGGGCCTGTGAGTAGGAGTGAAATGGAGGACCTAGCAAGACAGCTGGCACGGGGGGGGGGGGGGCACCTTGGGGAGGTGGTGGTTGAAACTCTAGTCCTGAGCCCCAGGAAATCTGTTGACATGTTAATTCCTCTCCACATATTTAGAGTATTGATCCTGCTTTAGTGACACAAACTGCAACAGACTCAACTTGAGTAGTGTTTGGCAAAGTTCAATCCACACCTGCTGTTCTGCTTTTCATCATCATTTTAACCTAAAAATAGGATTCAAAGCAAAGTGTTCATCTTAATGTAAGTGTAACAGGGATTGTCTTTTCTGCCTGTCTTTCCCCTCCCTGTTATGTAAGTCTTGCTAGCTGCAGGCTGTAAGGGGTTCATCCTATGGGCTTGTGACCCCCATCCATGCTCCTGTCTGATGGACAGAAGTAAGGTGGTGACTCTTGGCCTGTGTAAGCCTATCAGGGATAGGTATAGCCCATGAGCCCACCCCTTCCTCTTCCTGATGAGGGGAGTGCCAAATTAAGCCAGTTCTGCTCTGGAGGTGGAAGAGAGAGCAATGGAGCTGTAAGTCTCTCCCATGGCGGGATGAGCCTGCTCACCCCCAGCCTTGTGGTTGGGGGAACATCTGATTCAGCCACCGATGCACTGTAAAATCTGGGGTAAGCATCATCCAGAGGTCTGGAGCCTCTGAGACCCTGCATCGCTGTGAGGAAGATCTGCAGTGAGTGCATGCCATTCAATAGAGAGCCTTGTTATTACACTCCTGTCTAAGTATCAGTCTCTGGGCAGGAGGGAGATATGTGCAATGGTGGGTGCTGATCTCTGGACACCCTGGAGCCCACTACGGCTGGAAGCGCTAAGCACCAAGAGAAGAACTACATGTAACATGGCCTCCCGGCAGTAACTTCTTGTTCTGGGGCCTTTCTTCTGTCAGTCCTGTTAGTACAGGTGGTGGAAAGGTTAATTCCTTCACATGGCCTGCATGTGAGTTTTCAGCCTTGAATCATGTAGCAATATTCAAGGGCGGGCCTTGCAACATGAGGTTTGTCAATCAAAGGGGTGGATATTGGTTGGAACGACCCCTGCTGTGTGTGGGCCAATCTGTATCCAGCTTTGTATTGTAATGATTCAAAGTTAGAGACACTCCCCTGAGATGTTCCAATTGAGACACACCTCCTAAATTGAGTTATCAGTTAGTGAGATGAGTTAGAGAAGTACAGAGAAGAGTTCTCTCCCTCCTACCCTCATCTGGGTAAGGAGGGAGGGGAGTTATGCTGCTAAGAGCAGGATGGCAGAGAATGCTGAGCAGGGCCTAGGCATGCAGAGAGAAATGCTGTGTATCATACTGTATGCTGCTCTGCTGAATAAAGACCAACAGAAAAGAGACATTGCTGTGTGGCTCCCTGTTCCTGGTATGAGAGAGAGAGAGAGAGTGTCAGTGGGGGTCCCTCTTCTGCAGACTCCAGAGGATCCCTACTGGCTGGAGGCACTGCAACCACCCAGAGAAGACCAGCACAAGGTAACCTGTTCCACCATCCACCTCCTGTCCCTGTCCTGGGCTCTTCCCCCAACACCGCGGAGTCTCAGCCCTCCTGTTTGACAGCACCAAGACCCATTCAATGGAACCAGAAGGAGTGTAAACCACCCCAATCTCACATGTGGGGGGGGGGGGGAAGGGATTACACACAGAAAGAACCCAAGCCTGTCCTGATCTCCATACCACCGCAGATCCAACTCAGCTCTCCTGATCCTAACAGGTATCCGCACAATACACAGTTAGCAGAAGCTGTGTATCTCCCCCTGGGGGGGAAACAGTGCTGCATAAGGCTGAGTCCCCGCCGGCGCTGGTGCGCACATGCTTGGAGAGTGCTCCAAGCATGAGCGTCAGGTGTCCTGGCATTTACACGTGCGCGCGGAGGGGGGGGGGGTTGAGCGCGCTGGAAAGTAATTTTTTTTGTTTACATAAGCGCCGAGCGCGCGCAGCGCGTGAGCGGGGACTTACATATATATATATATGTAAGTAACCGCGGCAAGCGCCGCCCACTCAGCGCACTCAACTCAGCCTAAGAAAGATCAGTGATTGGTACAACAGATGTAGGAGCTTGCTATGTGTAAGTGGTCTTTTATAAAGTTGCAAATGCCCATTTTTTGATTATTGGTTTTACAGAATCAGAACTGGGGGCTGCTAAAATATTTAGAGGCCTATGATGCTATAAGCAGTCATAAAAAAAATTCGCCGGCATATTTAAATCGCCATTTTTGACAGCGTTGCTATCACGGTTTGCAGAAAGCCCCGAATACCAGTGATAGCAGCATTTCAACAAATGGCGAATGCATTTCTTCTATTGACTGTTTCATTTTCTGTCTATTTATTGTTTAGATTAAATTGATTTGAATTGTCATGGCTTGTTTTTTTCTTTTTACAGATTGGTTAGCGATTTTATTTAATGATGTATTTTGGTGGCTACTGGTTTTAATTAATGTGTTGCCTTGTGGTTGTATGAATTAATTGTTATGTTGGTTACTGCTTTTAGGTATTAAATGTATTTTTTGGTTAGTGGTATTATTTATGTAATTGATTGTATAGTGGTTTTAGTGATTTTATTGAATGCCCAGTGGTGTTATTTCTTTAATTGATTGGCTAGTGGGTGTATTTAGTTAATTGCTTGGTTGGCTAGTGCTTTTAATTTTTTGTTTAGGTGCTTGTTGTATCTGTTTTACTATTGTGTATTTTTGACATTCATGGTTTTATATTAGTGTGACCATTGACTGCTATAGTAGCTTATCATGCCCATATTATATGGGTATGATGTACTACTATGCCACTCAATGGGTACAGGGTGGGTATAGTGGGTCCGGGGTGGGTGGTTAAGCCTCCTGGGTGGGTAGTGGGGCAGGATGGGTTAACCCCTTAATTACTATAGCAGTTATTAATCGCTAAGGGGATTAAGGGGTTAGGGGCCATTAGATTGTATTTTTTATGTATTGTTGCTGGCAATCGAGGACATGGCCCTGCAGTATGCTGACAAGGATGCCCTTCATGTTGGCAGGGTTAAGTAGAACGTTTTTTATTTACTTTATTTATGCTGGCTGGCTAATGTTGTATTTAATAATGGGCAAATAATGTATTATTCATATGTGGATAATAGTTATTTTGCAGATTACTGTACTGTATGGGTTTGGTTGGGGGGGCAGTGTATTTATTTATTGAAATTTAGGCCATGGTTTTTTTTTTAAATACAGGAATGCTACAGCAGGCCAGCGGGGACCCACGGGGATCACCTGAGGACCCACGGACGCACATGGGAACCACCGAGGACACCCTGACACCCTCAGGGACCACCCAAGGGCCCCCAGACACCCGTGGGAACCACCCGAGGGCCCCCAGACAACCATGGGGATGGCCCAGCGACCCCCAGACACCCGCGGGACCACCCATGGACCCCATTGGGGCCCATGGACACCTGTGGGGACCACCTGGAGGCCCACAGAGCCGAGCGGGGACCACCCGAGGGCCCACAGACACCCGTGTGAACCCTTTGGGGTGCCCTGTGGGGCCCGCGGACACCCGTGGAGACCACCCGGGGACCCCCATTGGCATATGGCATTAATCTTATGTCTAAAAAAATAAATAATTTTTTTATATGGGCACTGGGGGAGGGTTGTGTATTGTTGTTTATTAAATATTGTAATGTTTATTGGGGGCCTAGGAGGTGGCTAGTAGGGCTGTTGTGTGTATTGTGGGTAGCGGGGGTGGGTGAAGGGGGTATTAGCCCCAAGGATGGGTATTTAGGCCTACCGGGTGGGTAGCAGGAGGGGTTAACCCCTTCATTACCTTAGCGGACTTATTGCTGCTTACTGAATAGCAGTCGGCTTTTTTTGCGATAAGGTGGCGAAAAGTGGCTTTCCGCTGCTTAGTGCATAGGCCCGTTACATTCTTATGTGCTCCTAAAATTTAAGTAAATCAAAGATAGCTGCCAGCATCATCCAATAGGAAGCCACGTTGTCTTGCTCTGACATAGTGACTTCCTATTGGCCGGTAGGAGTGAGGCTTGGATGGCAGCCATACTGCAGCAGGGAATCTTGGATAAACTCTGGCCAACTGGCAGCCAGAGACTCAGAAAGTGACACGAGTACAATATGCTCGGTGCTGTGTAGTTCCTCCCTCACTCCTCCTACAGAAACCCCTTTAATATCTTACTGATACCAACAGAGTGCAAACTGCTTCACGCACTGATTCTAAGAAACACTTGTGCCAATGACTTATCATTCATTTATTGGAGGGGTACTGTGCTTTTTTACATGCACAGTTACATTTTAATGGATGGACAATACACACATCTTTTCTTTTGAATGCTATAGTATATATGAACAAAGAGGCATGTTATGTGATCACATTTGTGTATAATTTATTTTTGTTAGCAATTAATTTTAATAAGCCAATCTCCTGCACTTATAGAAATAAGATTAAGCACTTTAACTACTTCACATTAAAGTAATAAAAAAATGTAAAAACTTCATTTTACTCTGGAATGTGCGCGTCATTGCCTTCCTCAATCATTCACTTTCTTTACTTTAAAAGCACTCTGTTATTATGTGTAATTTTCAGTTAATGATATAAAAATAAGAACAGATTAATATTTAAAAGTTACAAGGACAAAATGTGTGCAAACCAAATGTAAGACAATGATGCATTCCTTCCCTGACTGACAGGTAATCCTCTCATATAGTTTAATTAGTTGGAGTTGCTACACAGAAATCAGCATTTAATGAAAATTACCACAGGTGAAGTTCATGGATTACAAAAGATGTATTAATCACTCTGTTCCTATCATTTGATACTATGAATCTCAGATGCACCTACCTTGGCCCCCTGCAGACACACTTACCAGAACACCCTCCTACTGTCTCTGTACGTTCTCCCTACCTACCAATTAGAGTGTAAGCTCCTCGGGCTGGGACTCCTTTGCTTATTGCTCTATGCCTGGGGTGCTTATTCCCATAGTGTTATAATATTATGTCTGGCGTATTGTACAGCGCTGTGTACCTGGATGGCGCTATGTAAATAAAGATATACGTACATAAATACATTTGAATGGAGCTGAAATGTTCCCAAGTCAGGGAAACAAGGCATCTAAGAAACGTCCCAATGCTGTCCTGAGCGCCCCAATCTGTTAGTTATTAGTTACACTGTAGGATAAAACGTATTCGAGCTCCTACGTATAACATCTGGACTGACCACATTTAGGTGTTTATCTTCCTGTCACGTCCCTTTGCCGCACGGTGGGCACTGCACGGTATTCAGTCTCTCTATGCCATAGTCATTGTTCCTGCGGCTGTGTCCTTACACAACTCATTGTATTTCCATCCCTTCTCCTGCTGGAGATTCACATCACACATAATACATTTATAGAGCTACTAAGTGTCTCCCACATACTGTACTTGGTTACCCCAATATGTAGCACCTCTGTGCGCGTGATCAGTTAGTGTCACTAGTCAGGGCAACAGCAACCCTTTGTTTTATTTTAAAAGTTATACTGATAGATCTCCTTCTCATATCAATTTAATGTCCTCATTTTATAATATATTCTAGGTCATTTCCCCCTATCTGAGTAATTCTTTACATTACACGATATCATTGGACCGGTTTTCTTTAGCACGTATATAGGTGTCCAATAGTCAGACCCACAGCATGCACCAGCTGTTACTTACCTTATATGTAATAGACAGCGCAAAAGCAATAAAGGTGCAGTATCTCTCACCCTTTTTGTTCATATAAATCCTTAGGTATACGGTGCAGGACTAAAATCCACATAGAAAGGCAAGACGATATTCCCCGCACTCGTTTAAATCATTGATTCAGTCTCTGGTACTGTCGTCTTTATCCACATTTATTATAAAGCAGGGGTAAAAAACAGAAACAAACCGCACAACGTTTCGGGGTATTCCCTCCGTCAGGTGGATCATATATAATAGGATATAGGATATACTGGGTTTTCTATTTAACAGATGACACTCAAAATTGTTATTTCAATAATAACCTTTATCACTGGGCAATCACAATATTTATGCATTGCTTTGTAAACCAAAAATGTAGCATCTCTGTGTACTTAATTAATCTAGTATATATTACTCAGTAACACCAGATATAAGACAAGTAATGTTTTATTTCACTGTAACCTTGATGTATCTCTGTTGTATCGTTACAATGTTGTGAAGAATCGCTCTGCAGTCAAGATGGCCGACGGACTAAGATGCTCTCGCACCAGTTAAGATGGCTGCTGGCAGGAAATCAGCCTCTTTCTAACTTGGATTGTCTACATCTTTACCAGAACTTTAAATTGCAGTCAGTTGCTCCCAGCCCATGCAAAGTAGTGCTATACTGGGTGTGCGTCTTTGCTACTGATCTTGTCTGTGACCTCTGCCTTGTACTCTGCTTGCCACGACCCCGGAACTGTGATCTTACCATTCTTGCCTGCTGCCTGCCTTGACCCCGGATCCGACCACTATTGGCTGCCGCCTGCCTCGACCCGGAACTGGACATTACTACCCATGCATTTCCGGGCTCTGATCCCAGGTGAAGTACCCTAACTTGCAGGCAGCAACATTACAAATGTAATCTAATTACCGGAGTACTTAAAAATTGTTTATGATGGTCTAAGTAAGGGGAGCGCAAACTTTATTCCCTGCATCCCCCTGCCGGCAGTTCCCCTCTCCACGCGCCCCCCCCCCCCCCTCTTACCTTTCCTCCGGCGACGGCGTCATGACGTCACGTTGCCATGGTGTAGATAGTCACAGTATATTACAAAGTACACAAAATAAACAATGGCAACTCACATAGTAGCCCCATGCAAGGGCATTGTATAAAAGACAGTTGGAGGTATCCGGCGATGGCGGTCAGTGTACCGCGGATGGTAAGGCTTCCGCACGGGTGCTGATGCGCCTTCAGCTCCCTGCCAGAGAGGTGCAAGTTGGGGTCAAGTCCACGGCATGTGTAACAAGTCAGCCTGTTATCCAGTTTTTGGGCACAATGGAGAATAACCTGGGATCAAGTTTTTAATTCATCTTTCCACCTTCACTGGAAATGACAAAACCAATGAAAACAAAAAATGAGTTTTTATTACAAAGATTTGACCATAACTAATAGTAAGTTGTATTTTGACATGCACCATTATTATTCCTACTGAAATGAGGTGCTGAACACAGATCAGGCACATTAGATGGGCCAAACTGTGGCCTGGGTGTAGGCTTGAGCAAGGAAAAATCAAGCGCAAATAATATCACAACAAATCAAAGGTAACACAGAGGATATACTATCCTTAATGAGTGCAGCTCCTGACGTAGAATTCAAACCAAATTCAATCAGCAAACGAAGGAGAAACAGGTGTGCAAATCACATCAGGACATGTAAGAGAGAGTAAAAATACCAAATAGTGCAATATTGTCTACTTCAGCAAATTAGCTTCAATGCTGGAAGTTCTATAAAATTTGCACTCACGTGTTTAACGTGAAATCAGAGCGTTGTGGTTATTCAAAGTTACCAACTTATGTCTCCAGACAGGTACTCCAGATCCACATAGAGAGGGGGAAATTCCATATACAAAAAGAGGGGAAAAGCAAAATAGTATAGTACTGTTTTTAATGTTAAAAACACAAAGTATTCCACTTACATAAGTGCCTTTGTTTGAGAGCATTCAGACCACCCTGGGTCATAGGGTCAGACAAGGTATTCACAGCAACAGCATCCGCTCCACGGCCGTCACAGCAGGTACTGGGCTGGTTAAAGATGTCCTCCACTCCAGATGTCATCAACAAGGGATCCTTTAGTGGTAACTGATATCACCCAACGCGTGTTTCCACTGTAAAGTCTTCCTCAGGGGATAATCTAACATCCCTCTCTTTATCCCTCCCTTAAATAGTGTCCCCGCATTCATTTTAAGTGCGATAAATGTAAGGCCTGCAAATTTGGGGTTGAGAAATCGGACACCTTTATTTCTACTAATACTAATGAAATTATTAAAATGAATGTGTCTCCTTCGTGGGTGTAGGCTTAAAATACTTTGGCCAAAGATTTGAGCTAAATGACCCTTGCTTATGAGAAGACAAACAGGTAAGTGTGTAACTATGTGTCATGTTAGATGTAGCACTGGGGATTTTTTGTCTGTTGTTCTATAAATGAGGTCACAATCGCAGTGGAGCTCCTTTTAACACAGATACAGTATATATGATGTGGTGGATTTGGGTTCTGCGCTTACACGGGCTGTTTGTGTGCGCTCTGCGCTTGCAGGGGCTGTGTGTGTGTGCGTGCGCTCTGCGCTTGCAGGGGCTGTGTGTGTGTGCGTGCGCTCTGCGCTTGCAGGGGCTGTGTGTGTGTGCGTGCGCTCTGCGCTTGCAGGGGCTGTGTGTGTGTGTGTGCGCTCTGTGCTTGCAGGGGCTGTGTGTGTGTGTGCGTGTGCGTGCGCTCTGCGCTTGCAAGGGCTGTGTGTGTGTGTGCGCTCTGCGCTTGCAGGGGCTGTGTGTGTGCGTGCGCTCTGCGCTTGCAGGGGCTGTGTGTGTGTGTGTGTGTGCGCTCTGCGCTTGCAGGGGCTGTGTGTGTGTGCTCTGCGCTTGCAGGGGCTGTGTGTGTGCATGCGCTCTGCGCTTGCAGGGGCTGTGTGTGTGTGCGTGCGCTCTGCGCTTGCAGGGGCTGTGTGTGTGTGCGTGCGCTCTGCGCTTGCAGGGGCTGTGTGTGTGTGTGTGCGCTCTGTGCTTGCAGGGGCTGTGTGTGTGTGTGTGTGCGTGTGCGTGCGCTCTGCGCTTGCAAGGGCTGTGTGTGTGTGTGCGCTCTGCGCTTGCAGGGGCTGTGTGTGTGCGTGCGCTCTGCGCTTGCAGGGGCTGTGTGTGTGTGTGTGTGTGCGCTCTGCGCTTGCAGGGGCTGTGTGTGTGTGCTCTGCGCTTGCAGGGGCTGTGTGTGTGTGCTTGCGCTCTGCGCTTGCAGGGGCTGTGTGTGTGCATGCGCTCTGCGCTTGCAGGGGCTGTGTGTGTGTGCGTGCGCTCTGCGCTTGCAGGGGCTGTGTGTGTGTGTGCTCTGCGCTTACAGGGGCTGTGTGTGTGTGTGCTCTGCGCTTGCAGTGTGTGTGTGTGTGTGTGTGTGTGTGTGTGTGTGTGTGTGTGTGTGTGTGTGTGTGTGTGTGTGTGTGTGTGTGTGTGTGTGTGTGTGTGTGTGTGTGTGTGTGTGTGTGTGTGTGTGTGTGTGAACATAGATGTAAATTAACTTTAGTAACCAGTAGAAAACTCCTTAGATGCTGACTGCAATGTGTTTTTACTTTTGCAGCCTTTACACAAACAAGGTAAGAAGCCATTTCATAGAGTTTCAAGTGCGTCTCCAAATCAATAGCGTTTGACCTCGAATACATTGCTATGCATAAAAATAAGGTCTTTGTTAGGTAGTTGTTATGCCAACAATAGTACCGGTAAATCATTTTTAAAGCCTCAAACTTTTGTTGCACATTTTATGAAAGCTCAATATATAGAGAACAACGTGACCAAAGAACAACGTAACCAAAGAACAACGTAACCAAAGAACAACGTAACCAAAGAACAACGTAACCAAAATATGTATTTCATTGTTTTCTGATTCCCGTTTTCGTATTACTCGGGGCTGCTCCTTTTTAAATGAATCTCTGAAACACGGATTCTTAGAATTATCCTCTGATTTTACAGTCATAACTTCAAGCTCGTGTTAAGCACTATTATACAATGCAAAGCATACTATATTTGTACAATATTCATCTGCAGATAATTTCATTCTCAGATTATTTAGTAGATTTCAGTCCAAAAAAATACAATAGGGTCATTTATTAGTCTGCAAAACAGATACAACAATACTGCAGCACATTTATTAAAGACAAAAATCTCCTTGATTTCAGTGGGAAGGTTTTTCCATGATAAATGTGGGGCCACGTGCCCCCCAGTTTTGCAGCCTAGAACTTTCCCTGAACACAGACCAGACTAACCATGAAAGGACGATAGTGTGTGTATTGCCACTCGCTAGGAATGTCGTTCCTTACAGTTTAACCATCTTAACGTTTTCCTGTCCTGGCCAGCATGTTATGTAAGACATGAAACTCAACTGTGTGAAGCAACCTCAAACATGTATGTGGCTTTATGAAATATAACACAAGAAAACATGGGGAAATCTGCTACATAATGTGTCTGCACAATCTAATGATCATTGTGTCACAATTGTCATGATATTTGAAGTACAAGGCTTTTTAACGTCGTGCTATGAAGATATATAAATGTTTTGCTTTGGATTTGATGAAAGTAGAGCACAAACATTTATATTCATTAAGTAAATAAACCTGTTATTCAATATGTGTTTGTTGTAATATTGTTCCTTTTGCTAATAGTAAGGAACAGTCACTGGGCCCTGACTGCAGGGTCATTTCCAGCCTTTATTAGCAATCCCAATATATAATAGTATTGAACTCAAACAGTATCTGCAACCCATATAAAAGAAATAATCTCTAATCCGAAGAAGTGAGTCAGAACCACACAGCGCCTGGACCGGAGCAGATCTAGTATTAAGTATTAATGAGAGCATTGACGCCGCACGAGCTGGGGGTTTCAGATGGATGCTGAATGACAGAATCTGTGCGCGTTACTTGCGCTTAGTGGCTAATTATTTTCCTATTACGTATGTATCTATATTCCATTTGAATAGATGCATGAAGCATCAAGTTAACCTATTTTAAGTAGAAATGACTCACTGAACCTCACTGACATGAGGATTTAGCGAGCTGCTGGTCACAAGCCCTCCATATAACCTCCATATAACCTTCATATAAGTACCCACTTAAAAGAGGAAAAATATTTAAGCAGTGCTTTATAAATGCTTATAAGTCTATGTAAAAAGAACAGGCTATTATTAAGAAAAAATACAATTATAGAATGATATGCAATTCTATACAAAACTTGCACAATGACCGTTGGCATTACTGATAATGGATTTCATCCCCACAGTGAACTCTGTGGAAGTGCTGGTGAAAAATAAGGTTTTAAAAATAAACATGGTTTATCTACTGTACAGTATGTAGTGTCACTTATAATGTCAGTAAAAGATGTTGGGTCTATTCTCGTAGCTCCAATGTTGTCCCTGTCACACGGTTTGGCATGTTCAGACGTCGCAAAATGAAATGTGACAAAAAAAGCATTCTCTATTAGAGGTGTGGGGGAGGTTGTGCGGCCTGCAGGGGCACAGGTAAGGGTAGAGGTAAGGGAGTCCTGCAGGGGCACAGGTAAGGGTAGAGGTAAGGGAGTCCTGCAGGGGCACAGGTAAGGGTAGAGGTAAGGGAGTCCTGCAGGGGCACAGGTACGGGTAGAGGTAAGGGAGTCCTGCAGGGGCACAGGTAAGGGTAGAGGTAAGGGAGTCCTGCAGGGGCACAGGTAAGGGTAGAGGTAAGGGAGTCCTGCAGGGGCACAGGTAAGGGTAGAGGTAAGGGAGTCCAGCAGGGGCACAGGTAAGGGTGGAGGTAAGAGAGTCCAGCATTTATTTTTCCCAAGAGGAGAATGAGATCCTGGTTGAGCAGGTGGTCAGGCGCTATGATCGGCTGTTTGGTCGTTGTCACGGTAGCCCAGGGATTTATATTTAAGGGATCGATCACAAGGCAAAACATGGCAATGAAATAAAATGAGGTTTATTTGGATAAGACCTCGGAAACACACAGAAACACAAAATACAGAGAATATACACACTTACTGGGGTCTGGGGTTAAAAACTAGGCTTTTCAAGGTGCAAGGCGCCTGCTTCAGCCAAAGGCTGACCTTGTCCACTCCACGGAGCTGGAATAAGCCTGGAACAGGTAACTTTACTCCTGAAAACCAGTCCCCAGCTTGGCTAGGAATTTCCTGGCATCTCAATGCCCCTGGGAACCTTACCAGCATGTCACTGTGTAGAGGGAGAGGGGGGTTGGCCCGGTATATGGCCACCCCCTGACCTCACCAGGGAGGCAAGGGGTTAACTGGACTGCGGTCCAGGAATGTGGTTTACACCTTGTCATGTCATGAAAAATGTATGTTCCCCTGTTCCCATGTTTCATTATAATCCTGTATTTTAATGTTTTAAAGTGCATTTCTGTATCTCCAGTTCTGGAGGTCGCAGAGAGTTGATATTTGGCCAATGTGTGGAGTCACTGTAGGCATTAAGAACTGGCAAATTTCGACCCACTGAGCCCACCAGAATGGAACTTATTAATATGTGTAGATATTAAAGTATATATGTATGGTATTTTGGATCTGCTCTGAAAATGCAGACCATCTGCTATGCTAATAGGTCATGAAGGGCAGCCGGCTGATTGAGCCTACGCACTGTGATCAAAAGTTAACTGCCCGGATTGTTTACACTAAGTACTAATCAACAGACCAGTACTAATCAACAGACTCTGCCACTCTAATTGTTACCTGAGGTTGGAGAATCATCAAACTGGAGTGGTTTGTAAGTGTTATGTCTACACCTACAAACAATGCAGATACTTCATTTGGTAAACTGGTCGTCGCCCCTGATTTAATTATGGGGCTACCCATAGAGTCCCAGTACACATGGGCTAATTAGCTGGGTTAATCTGTGTCTCCTCGTTAGGGATTGGATACAGATAATTGTTCACCAATAGTCTGTATTCAATGTTAAGAATAGGGTTACACAGGTATATAAACTGTGTCAACCCTACAGTTTTGTTGTTCTTCTGATTCCATCTTGAATGTCACCGGATTGCTGGAGAATTGCTAGCTGATACTTCTCCATTCCCCAACCCTAAGTAAGTGTTACCTTCTTGTCTGTTAATTGTACTATATTGCTGTGTTCACCTTATTTAAGGAATAAATAATTTTATTATATCTAAGCCTCGTTCAGTTCAACCCAGATATTTGGTGTTCATTATATCTTGTCATAAGCTACCGTGACACACTGGACCAGTCCCATGACTATTTATAAGTCTGAAAGACTGAGAGAGCAAAAAAAAAACGGATCTGCAACCCCTTTTAGAGACTACTATTTAAACATCGACAGAGCCTTTCACCCACTCAGACCGTGGGAACATGTCCCACCAGCCAATCAGAGCAGGGCTCATCTGGCTGATGATGTCAGAGGCAGGGGGCGTGTTGAACCGGCTCGGGACGCCCCATGGGCAGGACATATGTTCGGGCCAATAGGAAAAGCACCTACAATCGCCATCTTTTCCTTAACTAGCCCATTGCCCCCCACTGGGCAGGCACCACTAAGTCCGGCAGACCAGAAGGTTCCCACCCAGGGAGTCTCTGTTCTCTGGACCTAGTACTCTGCCCTGCCCCGTCCACCTAGAACCCCGACACCTCTCAACATCCCATCTCCTTCATCTATGGATTCCATGCAGACTAGCTGGTATCTTGAACATATGCCCATGCTGGCTGCATACCGCATTAATTTAAATGTAAAAACACCATTGTCACAGTAGACCAGGACTTTTAACACCATTTATCTTTTTTTTTTTATAACTTGTGTTTTATTGGTAAAAGCATACAAAATTGTACAATACAAAATATGAACTTAGAATGGCTACTTGTGTACATTGGACATAGATATAGTATTGTAGATCGTTCAGGGATATTGGTGTATATGATAGAATCATATGGCTTTTCGGTCCCTACTCGGCCAAATGGTGTATAAGCAAATCATAAAGTAAGAGCAATAATAAAAATAATAATCAGGGTTAAATTACAATAGAGATATGTATATATATATATATAAAAAAAAAAAAAAAAAAAAAACCTCTTGAAGGGAAGGGGAGGGAGGATGTGGGGAGGGGTTGTGAGAGGGAGGGGGGGGAAAGGAAAGGAGAATCGGTCTTAGTAACACCATTTATCTTTAAGAGATCAGTCACAAGGCAAAACACAGTAAGTGAAATAAAGTGAGGTTTATTTTGGATAAATCCTCGGAAACACACAGAACTACAAAATACAAAAATATACACACTTACAGGGGTCTCGGGGATGAAATCTACCTTTCCTAGGTGCAAGGACCCACTTCAAATGGGCTTCCTCTGTCCGCTTCTCTGCTCCAGGATATCAAAGTGCTGCCCACAGCAGCCCCTCTGAAATGTATCTCCACACTCCTTCCCAGAGTGGACTTCTGATGGACTTCTGAGGGAATGTCCACACTCCCTCCAAGAGTGTCTCTCCCTCTGAAGGATAACTATTGCTCTGACCTGCAGTGTTTCTTTTATACCTCTTGCTGGCTATGCTTTAACATTGAACAATGGTAGCCAGCCAAGAGAAACAGTGCCGGGGGCTCAGACCTGATAACTGATTCTTTTAACTAATCCCCCACTTTTGTTCTGATCTATTTCTATGGAGAGCTTCAACTGACTGAATTACTTAGTCTTTCTCCCTAGAAATAACAATAACAGTGGAATATCTAATTTACTTTCTTGCATGTTAATTCCATCACCACACAATACCAACTACTGTATCTAATCTGGGAGGAACTGTTAACACATGTATAAATGCAGACATAATGTAATTATGTAAAAGACAGGACTTCACATTACACACAGCTAGCCCAAATCCCATCACAGAACAATGTTGATTGGGGAAAGGATTGTTACAGAGAAGACAGAATACATGCTTTGAAATGCATTCTTACAGACATGGTGCATTGTACATTCCCTTTTCTCCCTCTGATATTAAATTACATTTGGCTGAAATAAGCCTTAGATAGCTGGCCAAGTTACATGGATTTAGGGGTAAATAGCTGGGATTTCTTCCCACTAGGTCAGCCAGCGACCCTTACAATCACAACCATAAGTCATACTTTATAACAGCTTACATTTTTGGGTACCACTTATTCTGTTGGGGCACCCACAAACCCAATACAGGCTCTGGGAAACCTTGGCACTAACTGGGGTACTCCCCCCTTAACCTAGGGACTCCCTCAGCTACAGGAATACCTGTTCATCCAGGTTCCTCATTCGCCTTTCTGAGCTATGCTGAAGCAGGGTACCCTAGTGGTGAGTCGCGGTTACGTATCTGAGGGCAAAACACAAAAAATACTTGTAATACATACAATACCTTGGAATGGTACAATATTACTGGTTCATAGTTCATAGCCCATACAATTACTGGCACGTAAATTGCAGTCCTGATTAAAAACATCCGGTCACTTTCATACATGTCATGCTAACCGAGGCGGAGAGGAATGAAACCGGAGGCTGAAAGTGGTCCACAAGGCAAGTCACACTCACACTCAGTACGCAGCCAAGTCACACTCACAAATAGTACGCAGCCAAGTCACACTCACACTCACCTTCTCTTCTATCCCTCTCTTCCTTCTTCCTCTTTTCAATCTCCCTTCTCTCTCTCTCCCTCTCGCTTCTCTCTCCCTCTCCCTTCTCTCTGAGGAAGATCGGGACTCTGCACAACAACTTTGCAACTGTGAGAAATTAACTTTCCACAAGCTGTGAATCTTTATACTCTTTGTACTCTTTCGATCCCCCAGAATCTGGGGGATTGATCCTCCAGCGTCTCACTATGCCATTCCTACTGCATTTCTGTTAACTGTTTCCTCACTCCTTTATGAACGTCTCTGTTCTCTCCAACGTCCACACTGCACCATTATTTATACACCTCTCTCCCAACAACTTCTTTACCCCTCAATAAAAAAACACCCACACAAATACTCTATTCACACCCTTTATCTACTCCTTCCTGCTGCTGGGGATCTCCCCTAAGACTGACATACACATCTGATTTCACCCACGCCTCCCTGTCATCTCTTCCCCTGTAAATGGTGTTAATCCTCTCATTTTAATACTGACCTTCCTTAAAATTTGTCCCACAAATTAAACATCCCAATGGCCTGCAGTCATGGTTACTGTCCCACACTCAGTCAGTCCTATTTGTGGCCAAGCACTGCCATCTACAGAACTTACTCCCTCACCTGCTGTCTCTGTAAATTCCCCCATCAAACCTCTTAGATTGTAAGCTCTTTGGGACAGGGATTTCCTTTCCTATTGTCTGATTTTGCTGCACTTATTGTATTATTATAATTCCCTGTACTATATTCTTTGTGAAGCGCTGAGTACACTTTTGGCGCTTTATGAATGAAGACATACAATACATTACAATACGCGTTATCTTGACCTAAATGGAAGCTCAAGGAGTGTCTGATTTCTTCTTCCAATGAGTTTCTCTAACATTATAATGACCTATTTTATTGTCCAAAAAACATAAGCCATGTAACAATGGGATGCATTTTTATTTATTATCTCATGCAGAGCTAACAGCATTTTACAGTCAGTTGTCTGCGAACATTAACTGACCTTGTCCTATTTTTTACAATTAGACAAACAATTTTAGCAAGCTCAAAACCCAGACCCACCATATTATATGTTTATGTTTATTGTAGTATACGTGTCCAGCGTTTCACTACTGTAGTGCCCACGGTTATTCTAACACAAACCAGTGGCAATTGCCAAAAAGACCCAGGTACATGCTGGATACATGCCATAAACTTGCCTTAAACTAGACCCAGCATTTCTGCATTGATTAATGGCCCATCAGATTAACAGCGGGGGTCCCTGGCAGTCCCATTCAAACTGAATGGGAGTGCCAGGGACCCCAGCTGTGTTAATCCTATGGGTCATTAGTCAATGCAGAAATGCCTTAAACTTGCCTTAAACTAGCCAGGTTACACCCAGCACATACCCAGAATGTAACCGGGCTAGTTTAAGGCAAGCTTTAGAATACTCGTGGTCTCGTCTGTAGGTGCCTCGTCAAAAGTTTATTGGCCTCGTCAAACATGTCCCCAACGCTCAACAGGGGGTCTGAAAGTATGGAGGAACATGAGCAGAGGGAGGAGGCTTCTCAGCTGGTTGAACACGCAATGATGGAAGCAACAGAGCCAGCCTGTCCATGTACAACCCGTTCCAGTGGTCAGTGATCCGACAGATGAGGCAGAGAAACATTATTTAGAATATATGACGGTGTCACCGGGAAGACATACAGTATAAAGTAAATAAGGTGAAGCAGGGGATCATAAAAAGGAGAAAGAAACAACTGGCAGACAACAGTGCTGCGAAAGCAGCTGGAATACCAGGTGCTTCTATAACAAAGAGCATGGCTGCCAGTGTACTAAAAATGTGCAGCATTTGTGAACAGGGACAAGCTGGGAAGCGGCAAACACCAATGAATCCGTGATATTAACTTTGCCTGTCCAAAAAAGGCCAAGTATTTTTTGCTGGCTCCCGCACACCCGCTGCTGCCTGCTGACCCACTGCCGCCTGCCCGGCAACCTCCTGTTGTCTCAGCAACGCCTGCTGTCCCACCAAATGAGGTTTTTTGTGTTACTGCGTTAGATAATTATGCAACTTTGTACATATTATATCGATTCGGCATAGATTCGGCATAGATTCGGCATAGATTCGGCATAGATTCGGCATAGATTCGGCAATGAAAGAAAATATGAATGCATTTGGAGTTATAGCACCATCTAGTGGCTACCTTTGACCTTGCAGCACACATGTACAAATAAATACAACGCTTGAAAGTCTCAGGTTTGATGTCATTTGCATACCATTACCCAGAATTCATGTGTGTATTAGAATGACTGTATGACATGTTATATGGAAGAAAAGAGGGCACTTACTGTTATGTCAGTCATTATATTCTCTTGAATATCTCCCCACGCACTTACCGTGTGTTATTCCTGCTGTGGGCCTGTCCCTTTGCCTTAGGAGGCGTCTCTTTCTAATAGTGCACACACCGTGTGCCAATATCTGCTGCTGGGAGTTGCCCTCCACCCCATGGGAGGTGTGGAGGAGTAAGATAAACTCATTGTCTATGTCAGTGGTTCCCAAACTGTGCGCCGCGGCGCCCTGGTGCGCCGTGGCTTGGCTAGAGGGGCGCCGCGATCAGGGCCGCCAGCAGCGGGGAACAAGGGCTGCTAATTAATTTAAAAAAAAAAAAAAACCTCTGAACCCGGCGCCGGGTCTCCCTGTTGGCAGCGGCGGAAGTTGGGTTAGCTTCCGGCGCGAGAGGAAGGCCCGACGCGCGCACTGGAGGAGCAGCACCGGGAGACAGATGTCTCCCCGCAGCACTGCCACCCCCCCCCCCTGGCCAAACTCTGTGGAGACTCCCCCCAGCCCCCTGTAGATAGCCACGAGTAAGGTACCGGTTGACCTGCCCCTTTCCCTGACATCATCAGCCAGGTGAGCCCTGCTTTGATTGGCTGGTGGGTAAGGTTCCCACACTTGCGTCCATGTTAAAACATAGGCCATGGTTGTCTATAAAGGGTGCTGCAGTGTCTCTCAGTCTTTTCAGACTTATAGATAACCTTGGGACTGGTCCAGTGAAGGGCCCGGAAGGTTTCCCAGGGCATTGAGGTGCCAGGGATTCCTAGCCAAGCTGAGGACTGGTTCTGAGGAGTAAAGTTACCTGTTCCAGGCTTATTTCAGTGACGTGGAGTGAACAGAGTAACGCCTTTTGCTGAAGCAGGCACCTTGCACCTAGAAAACTCTAGTTCTCAACCCCCAGACCCCAGTAAGTGTGTATATTCTCTGTATTTTGTATTTCTGTGTGTTTCTGAGGTCTTTATCCGAATAAACCTCATTTTATTTCATTGCCTTGTATTGCCTTGTGACTGATCCCTTAAATATAAATGGTGTTAAAAGACCTGGTCCCCCGTGACACACGTGTATTACTGCTGTGAAGCGCGATGTACATTAATGGCGCTATATAAATAAAGACATACAGTAGGGCCCCACTCATATGGTGGGTTAGGTTCGAACCCCCCGCCGAAAAGCGAAAATCGCCGAAAAGCAGAACATAGCCTTTTTCTGTGTGTAGAGCACACACATGCTATATTCACCTGCGACCTCCGGTCCCTCCTACTCTGTTCCAGAATGCAGATACAAGGATAACATGCAAGTGCCATAAACAGAGCAACCATTCTGTGAACACAAGTGATGGCCACCAGTATGATAGAGATACTGCACTAACTACATGATTAATAGAATAAATAACATGATATAAGTAGAAGCAACATAAGGGGTCTAATCTCAGCGAGAGCGAACCAAAAGCAAACATGCCTATGCTACAGAATGTGTACTAAACCACATCCTTTCAGATATAGATAGTACTACAGTAATCAAAACCAGTAGGGATTCAAATAGCGTCTGGCATCGATGGTAGCTCCAGCCTTGGATATATAATAAACCCCAGATTACTGACGGCATTATTCATCTATATACAATTGTCATGGTCTAGAAATCAAAACCATATCATTAGTAACACATATTGCCAATATATAGACACTTATTCGTCCATGGAAGGTACCCAATCTCCACTTCCAAACGTAGTGTACCAGTCACTAGTGGGTCTTATATGGTGGTAGAAGTAATGCCCACAGCTGTATACCACTCTCTTTCTCACCCACACACAGGAAAACAACGCTATTCATTGAGATAGACCAGTGGTTCCCAAACTTTTTCGGTTCAAGGCTCCCTAAGGCGATCAGGATTTTCCACGGCGCCCAAAGTGAAAACAAAGTTGTATATACATACCTAACAGTTGGAGTGCGCAGTTGGTGTCTCTCACACAGGCTCGCACTCTCTAAGACACGCTCACGCCGTCTCTCGCTCATGCAGACACTCGCTCACGCAGACTCTCGCTCACGCAGACTCTCGCTTACGCAGACTCTCGCTCACGCAGACACCCTCTCACACACACTCTCTATCTCACACACACACTGTCTCTCACACATACACACTCTCTCTCTCTCACACTCTCTCTCTCTCTCTCACACACACACACTCTCTCTCTTTCTCACACACACACTCTCTCTCACACACTCTCTCTCTCACACACACACACACTCTCTCTCTCACACACACACTCTCTCTCTCACACACACACTCTCTCTCTCACACACACACTCTCTCTCTCACACACTCTCTCTCTCACACTCTCTCTCTCACTCTCTCACACACTCTCTCTCTCTCACACACACTCTCCCTCCCTCACACACTCTCTCTCTCACACACTCTCTCTCTCACACACTCTCTCTCACACACTCTCTCTCACACCCACACTCTCTCTCTCACACACTCTCTCTCACACACACACTCACTCTCTCTCACACACACACTCTCTCTCACAGACACACACTCTCTCTCACAGACACATACTCTCTTTCTCACAGACACACACTCAGACACACACTCACACACTCAGATACACACTCAGACACAACTCATTTCAACAGCACACAACCCTTCCCTCTGCAACCTCCTCATGCTGCATCCTTATACTTCATACCCACCGTGCCCTCCTCATACTGCATACCCGCCGTGCCCTCCTCATACTGCATACCCGCCATACCATCCTTATACTGCATGCCCGCCGTACCCTCCTTATACTGCATACCCACCGTGCTCTCCTTATACTGCATACCGCCGTACTCTCCTTATACTGTATACCCGCCGTACCCTCCTTATACTGCATAACCACCGTGCCCTCCTTATACTGCATACCCGCCATACTCTCCTTATACTGTATACCCGCTGTACCCTCCTTATACTGCATACCCACCGTGCCCTCCTTATACTGCATACCCGCCGTACTTTCCTTATACTGCATACCCACCGTACCCTCCATATACTGCATACCCGCCGTACTCTCCTTATACTGCATACCCACCGTGCCCTCCTTATACTGCATACCCGCCATACTGCATACCCGCCGTACCCTCCTTATACTGCATACCCGCCGTACCCTCCTCATACGGCATACCCGCCGTGCCCTCCTTATACTGCATACCCGCAGTGCCCTCCTTATACTGCATACCCGCCGTGCCCTCCTTATACTGCAAACTCGCCGTACCCTCTTTATACTGCATACCCGCAGTACCCTCCTTATACTGCATACCCGCCGTACCCTCTTTATACTGCATACCCACAGTACCCTCCTTAAACTGCATACCCACCGTGCCCTCCTTATACTGCATACCCGCAGTGCCCCCTTACACTGCATACCCACAGTGCCCTCCTTATACTGCATACCCGCAGTACCCTCCTTATACTGCATACCTGCCGTACCCTCCTTATACTGCATACCCATCATACCCTCCTTATACTGCATACCTGCCGTACCCTCCTTATACTGCATACCCACCATATCCTCCTTATACTGCATACCCACCATGCCCTCCTTATACTGCATACCCGCCGTACTCTCCTTATACTGCATACCCGCCGTACTCTCCTTATACTGCATACCCGTCATACCCTCCTTATACTGCATACCCGCCGTACCCTCCTTATACTGCATACCCACCATACTCTCCTTATACTGCATACCCACCGTACTCTCCTTATACTGCATACCCGCCATACCCTCCTTATACTGCATACCCGCCGTACTCTCCTTATACTGCATACCCGCCGTACCCTCCTCATACTGCATACCCACCATACCCTCCTTATACTGCATACCCGCCGTACTCTCCTTATACTGCATACCCGCCATACCCTCCTTATACTGCATACCCGCAGTGCCCTCCTGATACTGCATACCCGCCATACTCTCCTTATACTGCATACCCACCGTACTTTCCTTATACTGCATACCCGCCGTGCCCTCCTTATACTGCATACCCGCCGTGCCCTCCTTATACTGCATACCCGCCATACCCTCCTTATACTGCATACCCACCGTGCCCTCCTTATACTGCATACCCGCCATACCCTCCTAATACTGCATACCCGCCGTACTCTCCTTATACTGCATACCCACCGTGCCTTCCTTATACTGCATACCCGCCATACCCCCCTTATACTGCATACCCGCCGTGTTCTCCTTATACTGCATACCCACCGTGCCCTCCTTATACTGCAAACCCGCCGTGCCCTCCTTATACTGCATACCCGCCATACCCTCCTTATACTGCATACCCGCAGTGCCCTCCTGATACTGCATACCCGCCATACTCTCCTTATACTGCATACCCACCGTACTTTCCTTATACTGCATACCCGCCGTGCCCTCCTTATACTGCATACCCGCCGTGCCCTCCTTATACTGCATACCCGCCATACCCTCCTTATACTGCATACCCACCGTGCCCTCCTTATACTGCATACCCGCCATACCCTCCTAATACTGCATACCCGCCGTACTCTCCTTATACTGCATACCCACCGTGCCTTCCTTATACTGCATACCCGCCATACCCCCCTTATACTGCATACCCGCCGTGTTCTCCTTATACTGCATACCCACCGTGCCCTCCTTATACTGCAAACCCGCCGTGCCCTCCTTATACTGCATACCCGCCATACCCTCCTTATACTGCATACCCACCGTGCCCTCCTTATACTGCATACCCGCCATACCCTCCTAATACTGCATACCCGCTGTACTCTCCTTATACTGCATACCCACCGTGCCCTCCTTATACTGCATACCCGCCATACCCTCCTTATACTGCATACCCGCCGTGCTCTCCTTATACTGCATACCCACCGTGCCCTCCTTATACTGCAAACCCGCCATGCCCTCCTTATACTGCAAACCCGCCGTACCCTCCTTATACTGCATACCCGTGCCCTCCTTATACTGCATACCCGCCATACCCTCCTTATACTGCATACCCACCGTGCCCTCCTTATACTGCATACCCGCCATACCCTCCTAATACTGTACTGCATACCCGCCGTACTCTCCTTATACTGCATACCCACCGTGCCCTCCTTATACTGCATACCCGCCATACCCTCCTAATACTGCATACCCGCCGTGCTCTCCTTATACTGCATACCCACCGTGCCCTCCTTATACGGCATACCCGCCGTACCCTCCTTATACTGCATACCCGCCGTGCTCTCCTTATACTGCATACCCACCGTGCCCTCCTTATACGGCATACCCGCCGTACCCTCCTTATACCGCATACCCACCTCATACTGCATACCTGCCGTATCCTCCTTATACTGCATACCCGTGCCCTCCTTATAATGCATACCCGCCATACCCTCCTTATACTGAATAGCCGTACCCTCCTTATACTGCATACCCACTGTGCCCTCCTCATATTGCATACCCACCGTACCCTCCTTATACTGCATACCCGTACCCTCCTCATACTGCATACCCCCCGTGCCTTCCTTACACTGCATTCCCGCCCTACCCTCCTTATACTGTATACCCGCCGTGCCCTCCTTATACTGCATACCCGCCATACCCTCCTTATACTGCATACCCGCCGTACCCTCCTTATACTGTATACCCGCCGTGCCCTCCTTATACTGCATACCCGCCATACCCTCCTTATACTGTATACCTGCCGTGCCCTCCTTATAATGCATACACGCAGTGCCCTCCTTATACTGCATACCCGCCGTGCCCTCCTTATACGGTATACCTGCCGTACCCTGGAAGGTTCCAGATATTGCAATAAAACATCAGTGGTACAGTATACCCTAGAGCAGGGTGCGCAAACTTTTGACCCTGCGTCCCCCCTTCCTTCTCACCTCCCGACTCACGTCCCCCCTCCTGCAAGGCTCCTGCGTCAAATGACGTTGGGGGGTCATGTGACGTCGCGTTGCAACGAAGATCAGGTAGGAGAAGCTGCAGAGGCCACGCGCGGTCTCCCCGGCACTTAATTTAAGTGCCTTGGGGGAGTGCGCGGGGCCTTTGTTGCCGCCCTGCCCCCCCAGGATATTCTCCCGCCCCGCACTTTGCGCCCCACACTTTGCGCCCCACACTTTGCGCCCCCCCCTGCCCTAGAGGTTGATTATTATTGTTTCTCTGATTTCTTGCTTTTTATTTGATTTCCAAGTTTTTGTGTCCCCGGTTCTGTGGGAACAGGAAGCAGTAGTTGCCGTGTGGACATCCTCCCGCAGGCTAAAGGCATCAAAATATATATATATAATCGTAGGAATAAGGTTGGTAATCTGCTTCCACGGGTAACGTGTGAAAGTATATATTTTTGCCTGCGGTCTGGAAGAGCCTGTTCTGCAGTTTATTTTACTCTAAAGGAAACGCAGAGTCAGCACCCACCGAGGAACAACTACGTTACCCGTTCTACTAATCAACTGGGCTACAGACACACGTGTGACAATGTAGGTGGGCTACAGACACACAGGGTGACAATGTAGGTGGGCTACAGGCACACAGGGTGACAATGTAGGTGGGCTACAGACACACAGGGTGACAATGTAGGTGGGCTACAGACCCACGGGGTGACAGTGTAGGTGGGCTACAGGCACACGGGGTGACAATGTAGGTGGGCTACAGGCACACGGGGTGACAATGTAGGTGGGCTACAGACACACAGGGTGACAATGTAGGTGGGCTACAGACACACAGGGTGACAATGTAGGTGGGCTACAGACACACAGGGTGACAGTGTAGGTGGGCTACAGGCACACAGGGTGACAATGTAGGTGGGCTACAGACACACAGGGTGACAATGTAGGTGGCTACAGGCATACGGGGTGACAATGTAGGTGGGCTACAGACACACAGGGTGACAATGTAGGTGGGCTACAGGCACACGGGGTGACAATGTAGGTGGGCTACAAGCACATGGGGTCACAATGTAGGTGGGCTACAGGCACACAGGGTGACAATGTTGGTGGGCTACAGACACACAGGGTGACAGTGTAGGTGGGCTACAGGCACACAGGGTCACAATGTAGGTGGGCTACAGGCACACAGGGTGACAATGTTGGTGGGCTACAGGCACACGGGGTCACAATGTAGGTGGGCTACAGGCACACAGGGTGACAATGTTGGTGGGCTACAGACACACAGGGTGACAGTGTAGGTGGGCTACAGGCACACAGGGTCACAATGTAGGTGGGCTACAGGCACACAGGGTGACAATGTAGGTGGCTACAGGCACACGGGGTGACAATGTAGGTGGGCTACAGACACACAGGGTGACAATGTAGGTGGCTACAGGCACACGGGGTGACAGTGTAGGTGGGCTACAGGCACACAGGGTGACAGTGTAGGTGGGCTACAGACACACAGGGTGACAATGTAGGTGGGCTACAGACACACGGGGTGACAATGTAGGTGGGCTACAGGCACACAGGGTGACAGTGTAGGTGGGCTACAGACACACAGGGTGACAATGTAGGTGGGCTACAGACACACGGGGTGACAATGTAGGTGGGCTACAGGCACACGGGGTCACAATGTAGGTGGGCTACAGGCACACAGGGTGACAATGTTGGTGGGCTACAGACACACAGGGTGACAGTGTAGGTGGGCTACAGGCACACAGGGTGACAATGTAGGTGGGCTACAGACACACAGGGTGACAATGTAGGTGGCTACAGGCACACGGGGTGACAATGTAGGTGGGCTACAGACACACAGGGTGACAATGTAGGTGGCTACAGGCACACGGGGTGACAATGTAGGTGGGCTACAGACACACAGGGTGACAATGTAGGTGGGCTACAGGCACACGGGGTGACAATGTAGGTGGGCTACAGGCACATGGAGTCACAATGTAGGTGGGCTACAGGCACACGGGGTGACAATGTAGGTGGGCTACAGACACACAGGGTGACAATGTAGGTGGGCTACAGGCACACGGGGTGACAATGTAGGTGGGCTACAGGCACACAGGGTGACAATGTAGGTGGGCTACAGGCACATGGAGTCACAATGTAGGTGGGCTACAGGCCCACGGCGTGACAGTGTAGGTGGGCTACAGGCACATGGAGTCACAATGTAGGTGGGCTACAGGCACACGGGGTCACAATGTAGGTGGGCTACAGGCACACGGGGTGACAATGTAGGTGGGCTACAGGCACACGGGGTGACAATGTAGGTGGGCTACAGGCACACGGGGTGACAATGTAGGTGGGCTACAGGCGCACAGGGTGACAATGTAGGTGGGCTACAGGCACATGGAGTCACAATGTAGGTGGGCTACAGGCACACGGGGTGACAGTGTAGGTGGGCTACAGGCACATGGAGTCACACTGTAGGTGGGCTACAGGCACACGGGGTCACAATGTAGGTGGGCTACAGGCACACGGGGTGACAATGTAGGTGGGCTACAGGCACACGGGGTGACAATGTAGGTGGGCTACAGGCACACGGGGTGACAATGTAGGTGGGCTACAGGCACACGGGGTGACAATGTAGGTGGGCTACAGGCGCACAGGGTGACAATGTAGGTGGGCTACAGGCACATGGAGTCACAATGTAGGTGGGCTACAGGCACACGGGGTGACAGTGTAGGTGGGCTACAGGCACATGGAGTCACAATGTAGGTGGGCTACAGGCACACGGGGTGACAATGTAGGTGGGCTACAGGCACACGGGGTGACAATGTAGGTGGGCTACAGGCACACGGGGTGACAATGTAGGTGGGCTACAGACACACGGGGTGACAATGTAGGTGGGCTACAGGCACACAGGGTGACAATGTAGGTGGGCTACAGACACACAGGGTGACAATGTATACCCTCCAACCCTGAAGTGCCTAAGCATACAATCCTTTGTCCTGTTTTAATTTTGTCTCTTACAAAATAAACACGTTTTCTGCTTCCTCTTCACCATATTGTTCATGTTGAACTCCTGGAAAACAATAACTAGAGATATTCAAATATGTCAGTTGAATTTGCAAAAGAAAGTTTATTATCTTGTGGAATTCGCCCTTTCTCCCATTTCTGGATATTAGTGTTTGGGTTAGAAAGCAGAAGGGAGAGAGCGAGAGAAAATCCAACATCCCCCAGTTTCATGGACTTGTGGGTAAAATGTGCACATGTAAAACCTTTTATTATTATGGTGTATTTAAAGGCCTATAATTGTGACCTCACTATGGGGCCAGGTTTACTAAGCAATGTTTTTCCCAAAAACGCCTTCCAGCCCATTCAAGTCAACTTCTAATTCCACAGAGTTAACCGTTACTTTTAACAGGTCAACAACCCTGCCTTTCCCCATTATCACCCAGCATACAATGCTCCCACTGCAGCCAAGGATTCTGGGTAATGACATGCAAATGAGTGGAAGCTTTGTATGGCGAGGGATTGCGGGGGAAGGCAGGTTGCAGACCTGCCTGAGACTTGTGATTTTGCTCACACGTGTGATTTTTATTTGCTGGATGGTGTAAGGGTTTTTGTCACTTTTTTACCCACCATAACTTACTTTGTGTCCTCGGAAATTATGTGCAAAGTGCGCCATCTCACCACTAGATGGCGATATATCGTTAGAACCATGTTATATCCAGTATATCTAAGTGTCGCACACACACACGGTATATCTAAGTGTTGCACACACACAGTATATCTAAGTGTCACACACAAGATATATCTAAGTGCCGCACACACACACGGTATATCTAAGTGCCACACACACAGTATATCTAAGTGTCACACACAGTATATCTAAGTGTCGCGCACACACAGTATATCTAAGTGTCACACACACACAGTATAACTAAGTGTCGCACACATAGTATATCTAAGTGTCACACACACACCGTATATCTAAGTGTCGCACACATAGTATATCTAAGTGTCACACACACACGTTATATCTAAGTGTTGTACACACGCACAGTATATCTAAGTGTCACACACACGGTATATCTAAGTGTCACACACACATGGTATATCTAAGTGTCGCACACATAGTATATCTAAGTGTCACACACACACAGTATATCTAAGTGTCGCACACATAGTATATCTAAGTGTCACACACACACGGTATATCTAAGTGTCGCACACATAGTATATCTAAGTGTCACACACACACGATATATCTAAGTGTCGCACACGCACACACGGTATATCTAAGTGTCACACACACGGTATATCTAAGTGTCACGCACACAGTATATCTAAGTGTCACACACACGGTATATCTAAGTGTCGCACACACAGTATATCTAAGTGTCCCACACACACAGTATATCTAAGTGTCACACACACACGGTATATCTAAGTGTCACACACACAGTATATCTAAGTGTCACACACACACAGTATATCTAAGTGTCACACACACACGGTATATCTAAGTGTCACACACACACAGTATATCTAAGTGTCACACACACAGTATATCTAAGTGTCGTGCACACAGTATATCTAAGTGTCACACACACAGTATATCTAAGTGTCACACACACACAGTATATCTAAGTGTCACACACACAGTATATCTAAGTGTCACACACACAGTATATCTAAGTGCCACACACACACAGTATATCTAAGTGTCACACACACAGTAAATCTAAGTGTCGTACACACAGTATATCTAAGTGTCACACACACAGTATATCTAAGTGTCGCACACATAGTATATCTAAGTGTTACACACACAGTATATCTAAGTGTCACACACACACAGTATATCTAAGTGTCACACACAGCTTTCTTTAAGCCTTTTCCATTGTACAAAATCAAATGTCATTTCTTTGTGTGCTATACATAATAATGTCATGTATAAGAGCTCTCCTGCTAGTCCATTAGCAGTTATCACAAAGTGCAATGATTATACCGTGCGTGTGTACGCATGTGCATGTGCATGTATCTGAGCACATTGCATGTGCATGTACATGTACCTGAGCACATTGCGTGTGTGTACACATGTGCATGTACATGCATCTGAGCACATTGCGTGTTTGTACACATGTGCATGTACATGTATCTGAGCACATTGCATGTGCATGTACATGTATCTGAGCACATTGCATGTGCATGTACATGTATCTGAGCACATTGCGTGTGTGTATGCATGTGCATGTACATGTATCTGAGCACATTGCGTGTGCGTGTACATGCATCTGAGCACATTGCGTGTGTCACTGTTTCACTCTCGTGCTTTTTACTTGCCAAATTCATTGGTGAATTTAGTCTGAAACTCGCCTGATTGGCTGCCTCGGCATAGCCCAAGCCCCCGAATCTGCAGTCGCTTGCATTCACAGCGTATATCGCCATGTTTGGGCTATGGAAGCAGATTCACTGGAACACGCTGCTTTCTCCTTCTGGCTCCATAGGTGCTTGAGCTTGGGTCACTGTGTGGTCCTGCATAGTAAAGTTAGCAGGATGCTACAAGCCAGACATAAACGTGCTATAGAATATAGAACAAGGAGAGATTAGTAAAGGCACAGGCTCATATTCATACAGCATGGTTACTCCATAAGACACCTTCTGACTCTGGAAGACACAATGGAAGACTCTAGAAGACACACAATCAGGCGGTAAGCAGGTAAGGCACCCAGAGGGGTGAGCGTAGCCGCGCGGCAGAGGAATTGGATGTCATGGTGGAAGGGAAGCAGAGAGGCAGAGGAGGACAGCCAGGGAGGAGTGCGCCCCAGCGGTCGACTGGGAAGTCTTCACTGATGTCTGGTGTCTGCCGCTGCTACTGTGCGCTCGTCCCTGGCCATCCTCCTCCTTGTTCTGACTGCCGCCCTGCTCCTCCCTGGCCATCCTCCTCGCACTGACTGCCGTCCTGTTCATCCCCGGCCATCCTACTCCTTGTCAAGGTAGACCAGGACTTTTAACACCATTTATATTTAAGGGATCAGTCACAGGGCAAAACACAGTAAGTGAAATAAATTAGGCTTATTTTGGATAAATCCTCAGAAACACACAGCACTACAAAAAACAAAAAATATACACACTTACAGGTGTCTGGGGGTTGAAATTTACCATTCCTATGCGCAAGGACCCACTTCAAATGGGCTTCCCCTGTCCGCTTCTCTGCTCCAGGATATCAAAGTGCTGCACACAGCAGTACCTCTGAAATGTATCTCCTTCCCAGATGTCCACACTCCTTCCCAGAGATAGACTTCTGATGGACTCCTGAGGGAATCTCCACACTCCGTCCCAGAGTGCCTCTCCCCCTGAGGGTAACCAACTTCTCTGATCAGCAGTGCCTCTTTTTATACCTCTTGCTGGCCATGCTTTAGCATTGAACAATGGTAGCCAGCCAAGAGAAACAGTGCCTGGGGCTCAGACCTGATAACTGATTCATTTAACTAATCCCCCACTTTTGTTCTGATCTATTTCTATGAAGAGCTTCAACTGACTGAATTACTTAGTCTTTCTCCCTAGAAATAACAATAACAGTGGAATATCTCATTTACTTTCTTGCATGTGATACTCCATTTTTAGGAGAGATAGGTCAAAGAGAGGAGGAGGGGTGTTATTTTATAATGCAGACACCTTACAATTTACACTGTTAAATTGCCCACCAAGTCCACCCTCTTTTGAAACTCTAGTTGGCAAAATCTGCCTCCCCTTTTCTAAGCCCATCTTGCTTGCTGGCATCTACCGCCCCCCTAAAGCCCCTCTACAATCCTTGACTGATACCACCCAATTTCTTGGCTCCATTTCCTCTCTGAATGAGAAGAGTGAGCTGCTAGTTCTTGGAGATTTCAACTTCAATTGGCTTGACCCTAAAAACCACAAAATCAAGATACAACTCAAGTCACTTAACCTATCGCAACTCATTTCCCAACCCACATGGATAAACCTGAAATCGCATAACCATTCCTTGCTAGACTGTATTCTCTCCTCAAACCTCAGCAGAATCCAATCCTCTGGCATCCTTCCTGATATTTTCAGTGACCATGCAATAGTGTACTGTGTAAGGAAAATTAAACGGCCCCATTCAAGCCCTAAAGTTCTCCTCACTAAAACATTTAAAAACTTTAACCCACAACAGTTTCTGGATGACCTTACCAACTGCCCATGGCACAGAATCGACTATTTCCAATCCGAGTTCTTAAAACTCTGCGATACCCATGCTCCACTACGCAAAATAAGGGTACGGGGGGCCCACCTTCCATGGGTTACACCTGACCTTATAGCACTCTACCAGTTCAGGGATGCCTTGTGGAAAAGCTACAAAGTAACTGGCACTACCAAGGATCTCAATCACTACAGATGCATGCGGAACAGGTGCACAAGGCAAACAAGGCATGCAAAAGCACAATATTACGCTGACAATCTCCACCAAAATACATCAAACCCAGCTAACTTCTGGAAGGTTATCAACAATATATTCCAGCCTCCTAACCATCAACAACCAAGTAATATCACTAAGGGGGATATTACTCTGACAAACCCTACTGACATTGCAAATGCAATCAATGATTACTTTGTGGGGTGTGCCACTAACTTATTAGCGAAACGCAGCACAAACCCCAAACATGAATCTCATCCTGGGAGTATCCCTACAGTCCCACCCCCTCCCAACACTGCCCACAATTTTCAATTTAGCCCAGTATCTGAAGAGGAGATTACACAAGCGCTCCTCAAACTAAAACTAAGCAGCCAATGTGGACCCGACTTACTACAATCTAGGTTCCTACGACTTGGTGCCCCAGCCATTGCCAAACCAATTGCGTCCATAGTCAACTCTATCCTGTCTGCAGGCCATATCCCTAAGACCTGGAAAACTGCCAGAGTTGTCCCAATCTTCAAAAGTGGGGACAAAAACACTGTCTCAAACTACAGGCCAATCTCACTTCTCGCAATTCTATCCAAAGTAATGGAAAAATGTGTCCACTCCCAATTAAGCGATTTCTACACCAAGACAAATTTCCCTAGCCAATTCCAGTCTGGGTTTCGTCCCAAACACTCCACCGTAACTACCCTGCTAAAAGTTTGCAATGAAATCCAGTGTGGAATGGAACGGGGACAACTCACTGGTGCAGTATTCCTAGATTTTGCAAAGGCTTTTGACACAGTTGATCATGTTATCCTGCTTAACAAACTCCAGAGCTCTGGAATAGGGAAACATGCTTTAAACTGGTTTCAGTCCTACCTATCAGGAAGATCCCAACATGTGTCCATCTCAGGCTCTAACTCCAACCCCCTGGATATCACCTGTGGTGTCCCGCAAGGCTCTGTTCTGGGGCCCCCTACTCTTCTCAGTGTTCATTAATGATCTTCCCACAGCTTGTAAGGAAGCCTCAATACACATGTATGCAGATGACACAATCCTATATGCACACAGCCATAGCCTCTCTGACCTTCAACACATACTTCAGTCTGACTTTTTGAGACTCGAAAATTGGATTTCCCAAAACAAACTGTTTTTAAACACTGACAAGACTGTAACAATGGTATTTGGGACCAAGACTAAATTTGTAAAGATTCCAGTGACTGAGCTCCTGATTAGAACCAACACTAACACCACCCTAACACCTGTCACTAGTTTTAAATACCTGGGCTTATGGTTTGACTCCCACTTAACATTCGGGATGCACATTGATAACCTGACAACCAAGACCTATGCCAAACTAGGGGTACTTTACAGGAACAAATCCTCCCTAAGTCTCCTGGTCAGAAAGCGTATTGCACAGCAGATGCTAATGCCAATTATTGACTATGGAGACACCGTATATGGCTCGGCTCCTCAAACCCACCTTAGCAAACTTGACACCCTCTACAATTCAATTTGTCGTTTTGTTCTCCAATGCAACTACAACAAACATCACTGCGAAATGCTCAAAGAACTAGATTGGTCATCACTAGAGTCTAGGCGCAAAGTTCACCTTTCCTGTCTCACCCTCAAATACTTTCTGGGCAAGCTACCCAGCTACCTGAACAAGCTCCTCACCCCTACCACTTGCAGCACCTATCACCTGAGATCAGACTCCAGAAGACTGATTGATTGGACCAATATTGAAGTTCATTATCACACTAATTGAGCCATTGCAATTAACTTGGCTATAAATCAACATGGCACTGGTGCAATGATATCCCTGACGAAGCCTTTTGGTGAAACGCGTAGGAGGAGGAGCAATAGGGTGTTTGCTTCCATACAGTGCAGTGGAGTAGAGCTGTCAACACCATACGCTGGGCTCCAGCTGATCAAAACCCGTTTGCCTGGTCATCGGCAACCAGCAGGAGGAGGAGAGCTAACAGACGAAGCCCAGAGACTACCGGGAAGGGTCTGTGCGTCACAGCCGGAAGTGACATCAGACCCGGACACCCGGAGGGCTGTCTGCTATCGTGCGCCCTAGCGCTTCTGAGCAGCTTGCTACGGAGCAGATTTCGGGGCTAAGGAATACTACTGGACCCCAACGGACCAAAGTGGATCAAGGGTGAGCATATTGAGCATTGTCTCAACCCTGGGGTACCCTCGGCTTTCTACCTAAAACCTGCCCGGGCAGTGCACAGATTGCAAGACTTAGACTAACTATCGGGCGACTCCCGTTTTTAACTCCTTGAAGACCAACCAAGTGCAATTGCACAAACAGCTTCATCTGCACAGTTTTTAACATTACTATTAATGTATTGATTTTCATGTTGTTGTTGTCCTAGAGGGTTATCCCTGGGACAAGATATAATAAAGATATAGAGTTTGACACCAACCCTGTATTGACTGCGCTTCTAACTTACTTTTTCTTTGTTGCCACGCATTTATCAGGGACTAGGGGTTCCCTGTTTTAAGAAGCTGCATCATTCATTGGGTTGTGTCTGTCTCACTCATATATATATTCTTTTTAGCAATACCCTATACGCACCGGACTGGTTCATGTCACAAGTTTTTTGTTTTTATAATATTTTTTTTTTATATATATATACATTTTATTGTTAATCCTGCTCATTGCCCATATTCATAGTAACATCCCATTTGGCGCATTTTTTTGTTTTTTCTTGTGTGTTCCAATTACCTCAAGTGCTGCCGTATGGTTGTTATTTCTGAATATCTGGTTCATTATTCCAATTGGAACATTATTTTATACAATTGAGTGTTTAAAGAATTTCTGTATAAAAGTCCCTCTGTTAATATCCCATTGACCAATGGCGAGCTTCAGAACAGGAAGTGATAGATTGAATAGAAGAAATAGACATCTCATTGGTGAAAAACGTATTAATACTACAACAATTGTAGAAGAAGATGTATGTGATCTCTCTTCTGAGTTTGTCAGATTAGAGAACCTCCTGAAACTGGAGGCTCGCCACTGGTGGGATGTATATTTCCTTAAAAAATACCTACAAGAGGGAAGAGCCCCAAGAGGCCTTAGGCTCTTGAAAGACCCTACATTTGAAGATTCTGAATTTACAAAATCATGGAATGAAATCTTAGATGTTAGTACCTTTGCCCTTATGAGATTACTCATCACATATAGGGAAAAGGTTTTGGAAAATCTAGCTGAGGAAATAGATCAGCTACAAAGTGAACTAAAATTGTTTAGCGATACGATTGAATTTAACGATTTGATAGAAACTACAGATTTGAATCTTGAGAGATTTGAAGAAGAATTAATATCTTCCAAAAATAATAAGTTTGAAAGGGATTATATAGATTATTCCACCAACAAACAAAGAAATTGGACAAAGAAACATGAGAAAAATGATAAATTTAGACCCAAGAACAATATGAAGAATCTATATCAGTCTCGGGGTAGGTCCTATCAAACTTCCATTGGAAGGGCCAACCCTGTTATTGAACAATCATATAGAAACCCCAGTGACTCAGGGAGGAATGTAGCTGCCCCACAAAAATCTAAAAGTAGGGAAATTGAGAAACCCAATCATAGGCCCTTGAATACCAATTCGGTAGTACCCAATAGGGGAGGTTACTCAACACCTAAGGATATAGGCCAGGATTCATTTAGACCAACCTCTGATACATTTAGAATAAATGAGGTCTCACATATTGAAGGGAATCTAGGAGCTAGACCAAAGACAAGGTCTGGTTTTCTGGAAAGTTTCAAAAATACACCAAGTGGGTCTTTTTTAGAGAAAGGAAGGAGCGGAAAGAGGATAATGCACCCAAACCAAAAACAGAAGAAAGACCCAGATTTAAAAGAAGCTCGGGAGAAGGAAATGCTACTCCTGGAAAAGAGAAAGAAGCAACTAGTACAAACACAGAAAGATCTAAAAAAGTTAGAAAGAGAGGTAGCAGAGGGGGCAAAGAGGTTCAAAGAAAGAGACAATGCAAAATAGCCAGGGAAACCAATAAGGGAAGTATTTTTAACCTGTCTAGTTTTCCCCTTACAGTAGACCAAAGTAGAGTATTGGAGAAAGGCCTCTCTTTCGCCCCAACCAGTGGACCAGTTTTATTTGATTTATTTATTGACCTGCACAGGTTTACAAGAAAATTAACACTAAAGCGACATTTTCTTAAGAACGGTATTAAAAATGTTCCAATATACGACAGTTCTGTGCAGGAAAAAGAAAAAGAATGCTTAGCATCAATGGTTGCACTCTTGGAGGAGAATGAGGGGCCTTTGGAAACAGAGCTAATCTTGAATCCAATGGGAATCCAGAAAGGAACAATACATTCTAACTTTAAACCCAGGTCTAACTTTAATCCAACTCAGTCTAAAGGTCCTAATGTAGAGGTATTTTTTGATCTTGTTCTGAAAGACATGGAGACTCTTTGTGAGCACCCTCCTAAAACAAGACCTAACCTTACACCAACAGAGGTGAAAGCTGTTGATGATTTGAAAAATAATCAAAATATCATTATCCGCCAAGCAGATAAAGGTGGAGGGATAGTAATGCAGGATAGAATTGACTATGTATCTGAAGCCTTTAGAATTTTGGGAGATGGGGAGTCATATTCCTATCTCAAGACAGACCCGCTGATTATTTTCCAAAAAAATCTTTTACAATTATTAAAAGATGGGAAACAACAAGGTGTACTGAATCAATCAGAGTTTAAATTCCTCTATGTGGAAAATCCTAGTACACCAATAATGTATCACCTACCCAAGATTCATAAGAGCCTTACAAACCCGCCAGGTCGCCCGATTATATCGGGAGTAAACTCTCTAACTTCAAACTTGTCCGAATTTGTTGACTCGTTCCTTCAAACACATGTAAAAAATTTGAAATCTTACACAAGAGATACCAAACACATTTTAGATATATTGGGGAACATGAAATGGGCTGACGATCTTATATGGGTAACCTGTGACGTCACTGCACTTTATACAAGTATTATCCATGAGAAGGGAATAGAAGCAGTTGACTATTTTTTAAAACAGGACCCCTTTATGAGCAATGAGCAACGATCGTTTATAATAGAAAGTATAGATTTTATTTTAAAAAATAATTATTTTTTATTCGATAACAAATTTTACATTCAGAGAATTGGAACGGCTATGGGGACCAAATTTGCTCCCAGTTTTGCCAATCTTTTTATGGGTAAATGGGAGATAGAGAACATTTGGCAGAACAATCCCTTTTTTAACAACATTTATTTTTACAAACGGTTCATAGATGACCTTTTAATAATATGGAAGGGTACACAAGAAGAGCTTTTACAATTTTATATTTATTTGAATAATAATGAAGTAAACCTACAGTTCACCCATGAACACCATCCAGTCACTATCAATTTTTTAGATTTAGTTTTATTTAGTGAGGGGGATAAAATTTTAACCAAAACGTTTTTAAAAAAAGTAGATGCCAACAGCTATCTAGAGCGGACAAGTAATCATTCTAAGGCCTGGATCAATAATATACCCTATGGGCAATTTTTAAGAATTTTTAGGAATTGCTCAAAAGAATCGGATTTTAAGGAACAAGCAGATGCACTTTATAAGAAATTTTTAGCCAAAGGGTATAATAAAGACAGATTGGATGCAGCACTTTTAAAGGTGAAGGGACAAAATAGACTGTGTCTGATACAAGATAAACAAATCTCTAAAAAACCAGACCAGGTAGAAAGCACGAATCCCAAAGATGGAGATAACTGTTTATTCATCACGAAATACAATGGGGCCTGTAATGATATTAAAAAGATTCTCATAAAACATTGGGGGATCATATTAAATGATCCTATCATAGGAAAAACATTACAAAACAAACCAGGGATTGTTTTCAAAAGAGCGAAAAACTTGAAGAATGTTTTAGCTCCCACTATTTTAAAACAAAGTAAAACTGGACTGAATGAAACAGGAACTGATCAAAACACATGGTTACCGTCATGCCCAGGTGGCTGTTATAAATGTGGACGTACTAATTGTTTAACCTGCAAACACATTAAAAATAAGTGTACTGAGTTTGTATCCAACGTAACAGGAGAAAAATTTAGAATAAAACAGTTCATCAACTGCAATACGACATACGTTGTTTATCTGCTCAGTTGTCCTTGCGGCCTTTATTATATAGGCCGCACAAAGAGAAGTTTAAAGGAACGCTTTACTGAACATAGGAGAAACATCTTAAGAGGCTTCCTTGGACATGGGGTTTCACGTCATTTTTTAACAGCCCACAATAAAGATATAGGAGGATTATCCATTGTGGGTATTGAACACATTAGTCACACAACCATGAGGGGTGACAGACTTTTAAAACTTAGGAAACAGGAGACCTACTGGATTTTCAAATTACAAACAATGAGTCCAGTGGGACTGAATGAAGAGCTGGATCTTTTAGCTTTTCAATAATTGTTATCTGTCTCATAAACCATTTATCTATTGAGGGTTTAAATTATTTCAATACTTTATCTGATTTTAAATGTTTAAAATTTTATTTATGAGTGTTTAATACATTATCTATTTCATGTATTGATTTTTTGTAATCAGGTTAGCTAGTTATTCATTTAAATATATTTGTGGGTTATATTATGTGTTTTAACTGTGTAGCTAATTTATTAATAAATAATACATATTGATGAATTCATTTGTTTAATAATGACCAACACTGATAGATTTATAAAAGAATGTATTTTCAATTTAAATTTTATTAAATTATTAATATTAAAATATTTGTAAATTATCATATATTGTAATGAATCTTTTTCTTTTATCATGTTTTTTTGTTCAAGCATTGTTGTTTTTTTCTTTTTTTGACATGAACCAGTCATTTATATCAGTAGCACCAGTGCATCAAGATAATAGATTGATTGGACCAATATTGAAGTTCATTATCACACTAATTGAGCCATTGCAATTAACTTGGCTATAAATCAACATGGCACTGGTGCATTGATATCCCTGACGAAGCCTTTTGGTGAAACGCGTAGGAGGAGGAGCAATAGGGTGTTTGCTTCCATACAGTGCAGTGGAGTAGAGCTGTCAACACCATACGCTGGGCTCCAGCTGATCAAAACCCGTTTGCCTGGTCATCGGCAACCAGCAGGAGGAGGAGAGCTAACAGACGAAGCCCAGAGACTACCGGGAAGGGTCTGTGCGTCACAGCCGGAAGTGACATCAGACCCGGACACCCGGAGGGCTGTCTGCTATCGTGCGCCCTAGCGCTTCTGAGCAGCTTGCTACGGAGCAGATTTCGGGGCTAAGGAATACTACTGGACCCCAACGGACCAAAGTGGATCAAGGGTGAGCATATTGAGCATTGTCTCAACCCTGGGGTACCCTCGGCTTTCTACCTAAAACCTGCCCGGGCAGTGCACAGATTGCAAGACTTAGACTAACTATCGGGCGACTCCCGTTTTTAACTCCTTGAAGACCAACCAAGTGCAATTGCACAAACAGCTTCATCTGCACAGTTTTTAACATTACTATTAATGTATTGATTTTCATGTTGTTGTTGTCCTAGAGGGTTATCCCTGGGACAAGATATAATAAAGATATAGAGTTTGACACCAACCCTGTATTGACTGCGCTTCTAACTTACTTTTTCTTTGTTGCCACGCATTTATCAGGGACTAGGGGTTCCCTGTTTTAAGAAGCTGCATCATTCATTGGGTTGTGTCTGTCTCACTCATATATATATTCTTTTTAGCAATACCCTATACGCACCGGACTGGTTCATGTCACAAGTTTTTTGTTTTTATAATATTTTTTTTTTTATATATATATACATTTTATTGTTAATCCTGCTCATTGCCCATATTCATAGTAACATCCCATTTGGCGCATTTTTTTGTTTTTTCTTGTATGTTCCAGAAGACTATTCATGGTCCCAAGGCTCAACAAAGTATCCGGACGTTCCTCCTTCTCCTTCCGTGCACCCCAAAACTGGAACAACCTACCAGAGACTCTCATATCCACCACCAGCTTAAGTTCTTTCAAATCTAAGGCTGTCTCACACTTTAATCTGGTCTGTAACTGTTTCATACGCTCATAATATATATTTTCTTTAACTGTGCGTGCAATGTCTTGTATATAATGTATACCTTGTTCATTTATGTAACTGTATTTGTAACCATGTATTATTTGTTTTACTCTGTGCCCAGGACATACTTGAAAATGAGAAGCAACTCTCAATGTATTACTTCCTGGTAAAATATTTTATAAATAAATAAATGTTAATTCCATCACCACACAATACCAACTACTGTATCTAATCTGGGAGGAACTTCTAACACATGTATAAATGCAGACATAAGGTAATTATGTAAAAGTCAGGATTTACCATTACACACTTCTAGCCCAAATCCCATCAAAGAACAATGTTGATTGGGGAAAGGATTGTTACAGGGAAGACAGAATACATGCTTTGAAATGCATTCTTACAGATATGGTGCATTGTACATTCCCTGTTCCCCCTCTGATATTAAATTACATTTGACTAAAATAAGCCATACATAGCTGGCCAAGTTACATGGATTTGGGGTAAATAGTTGGGATTTCTCCCCACTAGGTTAGCTAGCGACCCCTACTGTCCTCCTCCTCGCTCTGACTGCCGCCCTGCTCCTCCCCAGCCGCCCTCCTCCTCACTCTGACTGCCACCCTGCTCCTGCCCAGCCGCCCTCCTCCTCGCTCTGACTGCCGCCCTGCTCCTCCCCGGCCGTCCTCCTCCTCGCTCTGACTGCCACCCTGCTCCTCCCCGGCCGTCCTCCTCCTCGCTCTGACTGCCACCCTGCTCCTCCCCGGCCGTCCTCCTCCTCGCTCTGACTGCCACCCTGCTCCTCCCCGGCCGTCCTCCTCCTCGCTCTGACTGCCGCCCTGCTCCTCCCCAGCCGCCCTCCTCCTCACTCTGACTGCCACCCTGCTCCTGCCCAGCCGCCCTCCTCCTCGCTCTGACTGCCGCCCTGCTCCTCCCCAGCCGCCCTCCTCCTCACTCTGACTGCCACCCTGCTCCTGCCCAGCCGCCCTCCTCCTCGCTCTGACTGCCGCCCTGCTCCTCCCCGGCCGTCCTCCTCCTCGCTCTGACTGCCGCCCTGCTCCTCCCCGGCTGTCCTCCTCCTCGCTCTGACTGCCGCCCTGCTCCTCCCCGGCCGTCCTCCTCCTCGCTCTGACTGCCACCCTGCTCCTCCCCGGCCGTCCTCCTCCTCGCTCTGACTGCCACCCTGCTCCTCCCCGGCCGTCCTCCTCCTCGCTCTGACTGCCACCCTGCTCCTCCCCGGCCGTCCTCCTCGCTCTGACTGCTGCCCTGCTCCTCCCCAACCGTCCTCCTCCTCACTCTGACTACCACCCTGCTCCTCCCCGGCCGTCCTCCTCCTCGCTCTGACTGCCGCCCTGCTCCTCCCCAGCCGTCCTCCTCCTCACTCTGACTGCCGCCCTGCTCCTCCCCGGCCGTCCTCCTCCTCGCTCTGACTGCCACCCTGCTCCTCCCCGGCCGTCCTCCTCCTCACTCTGACTGCCACCCTGCTCCTCCCCGGCCGTCCTCCTCCTCACTCTGACTGCCGCCCTGCTCCTCCCCGGCCGTCCTCCTCCTCCTCGCTCTGACTGCCACCCTGCTCCTCCCCGGCCGTCCTCCTCCTCGCTCTGACTGCCGCCCTGCTCCTCCCCGGCCATCCTCCTCCTCGCTCTGACTGCCACCCTGCTCCTCCCCTGCCGTCCTCCTCCTTGCTTTGACTGCCGCCGCCCTCCTCTTCACTCTGACTGTGGCCCTGCTCCTCCCCGGCCGTCCTTCTCCTCGCTCTGACTGCCTCCCTGCTCCTCCCCGGCCATCCTCCTCCTCACTCTGACTGCCACCCTGCTCCTCCCCAGCCGCCCTCCTCCTCGCTCTGACTGCCACCCTGCTCCTCCCTGGCCGTCCTCCTCCTCGCTCTGACTGCCACCTTGCTTCTCCCTGGCCGTCCTCCTCCTCACTCTGACTGCCACCCTGCTCCTCCCCGGCCGTCCTCCTCCTCGCTCTGACTGCCACCCTGCTCCTCCCCGGCCGTCCTCCTCCTCGCTCTGACTGCCACCCTGCTCCTCCCCGGCCGTCCTCCTCGCTCTGACTGCTGCCCTGCTCCTCCCCAACCGTCCTCCTCCTCACTCTGACTACCACCCTGCTCCTCCCCGGCCGTCCTCCTCCTCGCTCTGACTGCCGCCCTGCTCCTCCCCAGCCGTCCTCCTCCTCACTCTGACTGCCGCCCTGCTCCTCCCCGGCCGTCCTCCTCCTCGCTCTGACTGCCACCCTGCTCCTCCCCGGCCGTCCTCCTCCTCACTCTGACTGCCACCCTGCTCCTCCCCGGCCGTCCTCCTCCTCACTCTGACTGCCGCCCTGCTCCTCCCCGGCCGTCCTCCTCCTCCTCGCTCTGACTGCCACCCTGCTCCTCCCCGGCCGTCCTCCTCCTCGCTCTGACTGCCGCCCTGCTCCTCCCCGGCCCTCCTCCTCCTCACTCTGACTGCCACCCTGCTCCTCTCCGGCCATCCTCCTCCTCGCTCTGACTGCCGCCCTGCTCCTCTCCGGCCATCCTCCTCCTCGCTCTGACTGCCGCCCTGCTCCTCTCCGGCCATCCTCCTCCTCGCTCTGACTGCCGCCCTGCTCCTCCCCGGCCGTCCTCCTCCTCGCTCTGACTGCCACCCTGCTCCTCCCCGGCCGTCCTCCTCCTCGCTCTGACTGCCACCCTGCTCCTCCCTGGCCGTCCTCCTCCTCGCTCTGACTGCCACCTTGCTCCTCCCTGGCCGCCCTCCTCCTCACTCTGACTGCCGCCCTGCTCCTCCCCGGCCATCCTCCTCCTCACTCTGACTGCCACCCTGCTCCTCCCCAGCCGCCCTCCTCCTCACTCTGACTGCCACCCTGCTCCTCCCCGGCCGTCCTCCTCCTCGCTCTGACTGCCACCCTGCTCCCCCCCAGCCGTCCTCCTCCTCGCTCTGACTGCCGCCCTGCTCCTCCCCAGCCGCCCTCCTCCTCACTCTGACTGCCACCCTGCTCCTCCCCGGCCGTCCTCCTCCTCGCTCTGACTGCCACCCTGCTCCCCCCCAGCCGTCCTCCTCCTCGCTCTGACTGCCACCCTGCTCCCCCCCAGCCGTCCTCCTCCTCACTCTGACTGCCACCCTGCTTCTCCCCGGCCATCCTCCTCCTCGCTCTGACTGCCGCCCTGCTCCCCCCCAGCCGTCCTCCTCCTCGCTCTGACTGCCGCCCTGCTCCTCCCCAGCCATCCTCCTCCTCACTCTGACTGCCACCCTGCTCCTCCCCGGCCGTCCTCCTCCTCGCTCTGACTGCCACCCTGCTCCTCCCCGGCCGTCCTCCTCCTCGCTCTGACTGCCACCCTGCTCCTCCCCGGCCATCCTCCTCCTCACTCTGACTGCCGCCCTGCTCCTCTCCGGCCATCCTCCTCCTCGCTCTGACTGCCGCCCTGCTCCTCTCCGGCCATCCTCCTCCTCGCTCTGACTGCCGCCCTGCTCCTCCCTGGCCGTCCTCCTCACTCTGACTGCCGCCCTGCTCCTCCCCGGCCGTCCTCCTCCTCGCTCTGACTGCCGCCCTGCTCCTCCCCAGCTGTCCTCCTCCTCACTCTGACTGCCGCCCTGCTCCTCCCCAGCCGTCCTCCTCCTCGCTCTGACTGCCGCCCTGCTCCTCCCCAGCCGTCCTCCTCCTCGCTCTGACTGCCACCCTGCTCCTCCCCAGCCGCCCTCCTCCTCACTCTGACTGCCGCCCTGCTCCTCCCCGGCCATCCTCCTCCTCCTCACTCTGACTGCCGCCCTGCTCCTCCCCAGCCGCCCTCCTCCTCCTCACTCTGACTGCCGCCCTGCTCCCCCCCAGCCGTCGTCCTCCTCGCTCTGACTGCCGCCCTGCTCCTCCCCGGCCGTCCTCCTCCTCACTCTGACTGCCACCCTGCTCCTCCCCAGCTGTCCTCCTCCTCGCTCTGACTGCCACCCTGCTCCTCCCCGGCCATCCTCCTCCTCGCTCTTACTGCCGCCCTGCTCCTCCCCAGCTGTCCTCCTCCTCACTCTGACTGCCGCCCTGCTCCTCCCCAGCTGTCCTCCTCCTCACTCTGACTGCCGCCCTGCTCCTCCCCAGCCGTCCTCCTCCTCGCTCTGACTGCCACCCTGCTCCTCCCCGGCCGTCCTCCTCCTCGCTCTGACTGCCACCCTGCTCCTCCCCGGCCGTCCTCCTCCTCGCTCTGACTGCTGCCTGGCTCTTTCCCGGCCATCCTGCTCCTCCCGGGCCATCCACTCTGGTGAGAGAGGATGAGGAGGGGGTGTGAGAGAGGAGGAGGGGGTGAGATTGAGGATGAAGATGGGTGTGAGAGAGAGGATGATGGAGGTGGAGAGGGAGTGAGATGAGGAGGAGGGGGTGAGAGAGGAGGCGGTGAGAGAGTATGAGGAGGGTGGGGGTGTTTAGATAGAGGATGAAGAGGGTGGGTGAGAGGATAAGGAGGAGGGGTGAGAGGGAATGAGGAGGGAGGTGAGAGAAGATGATGAGGGGTGAGAGAGATGTTGAGGAGGGTGGTGAGAGGATGAAGAGGGGGTGTGAGAGAGGATGAGGAAGGGGGTGAGAGAGAGGATGAGGAGGGTGGGGGTGAGAGAGGATGAGAAGGGGGTGTGAGAGCGGATGATGAGGGAGTGAGATTAGGAGGGGGTGAGAGGATGTGGAGGATGGGAGTGAGAGAGAATGAGGAGGGGGCGGTGAGAGAGAGAGGATGAGGAGGGTGGGAGAGAAGATGAGGAGGGGGCAGAAAGGATGAAGAGTGGGTGGAAAAGGATGAGGAGGGTGAGAAATAGAGGATGAGGAAGGTGGGCGTGAGAGAGAGGATGTTATCAAGTAATATATTGTTGGCATATCTAAGAAGTTTAAATGGGCCAATAAGAAGCCGTGACATAATCCCTTGCGTTACAGCTTGCGTGACATCATCCCTTGCGTTACAGCTTGCGTGACATACTTGCACCCCCTATGGAGGTTAATTATCTCAGATATCAGGGGGTCCCCGGAGCTGAGCCCTTGGGTGTGGGGGGAGGGGGTGACACATGGGAACAGTGGGTGACATGGGGAAGAGGGGGTGACATGGGGGAAGAGAGGGTGACACGTGGGAAGAGAGGGTGACACGTGGGAAGAGAGGGTGACATGTGGGAAGAGAGGGTGACATGTGGGAAGAGAGGGTGACACGTGGGAAGAGAGGGTGACATGTGGGAAGAGAGGGTGGCATGTGGGAAGATAGAGTGACATGGGGAAGAGAGGGTGACATGGGGGAAGAGAGGGTGACACGTGGGAAGATAGGGCGACATGGGGAAGAGAGGGTGACACGTGGAGAGGGAGCATGGGGGTGACACGGAGGGGGAAGAGGGGTTAGGGACAGGGGCAGTGAGGGTCAAGGGGAGGGTGCAGAGGGGACATGAGGAGCATGGGGTGGGAGGGACAGTGAGTGACAAGTGGTGGGGCAGAGGGGACAGTGATGGGGTAGTGAGGGACAATGGTGGGGCAAAGGGGGAACAGTGAGGGACTTGGGGTGGCAGAGGGCTGTGAGGGGAAGAAGGGCAGTGGGGCACAGAGGAAGGTGGCAGTGAAAGACAAGTAGAGGGCAGTGGCTGATCCCTACCTTCTTTTGCTCAACTATTGAGCTCTCTGCAATGTGGCTTGCAGACTCAGACAGGCAGCTCAGAGAGCCGCTTGCTAACATCACAGGAGGATAGGCTCCTAGTTCCTCCCTCTAAGCAGCCAGTGCCCCGCTCGCGTCCCGCGTGGCTCTGCGGAGTCCCGTTTTCCATTTATTCCCCGATGCTTGGAATGGGAACCCGCTGAGGGATGACGTTTCCCGGGAACTGAAAACACTGCCTTTGGTCCAATCAGTGTGAGGCTGGGCACTGCCTTTGGTCCAATCAGTGTGAGGCTGGGCACTGCCTTTGGTCCAATCAGTGTGAGGCTGGGCACTGCCTTTGCAATTTAAAGCTGTGTTTCAACCACACATTAAATAAGTGGTGGGAAAAAAACCCTCCCCCGTATAGCATAAAGCAAATACAAATATCACTTGTGAGCACATTGATACGACTCCGACAGGCCTGCAACCCTGCCTTTCACATCCTAAAATATGATGTAAAAATCTATGCCACAATGTTTAATACATTTGCAATTCTACACACACAGGCACAGTACTAGTAGCTAAGGTACTTAAACAACTGGTTACAGTACTACTAGCTAAGCTACTTATACCACTGCTTACAGTACTACTAGCTAAACTACTTATACCACTGCTTACAGTACTACTAGCTAAACTACTTATACCACTGCTTACAGTACTACTAGCTAAACTACTTATACCACTGCTTACAGTACTACTAGCTAAACTACTTATACCACTGCTTACAGTACTACTAGCTAAACTACTTATACCACTGCTTATAGTACTACTAGCTAAGCTACTTATATCACTGCTTACAGTACTACTAGCTAAACTACTTATACCACTGGTTACAGTACTACTAGCTAAACTACTTATACCACGGCTTACAGTACTACTAGCTAAACTACTTATACCACTGGTTACAGTACTACTAGCTAAACTACAGTACTTATACCACTGCTTACAGTACTACTAGCTAAGCTATTTATACCACTGGTTACAGTACTACTAGCTAAACTACAGTACTTATACCACTGCTTACAGTACTACTAGCTAAACTACTTATACCACTGGTTACAGTACTACTAGCTAAACTACAGTACTTATACCACTGCTTACAGTACTACTAGCTAAGCTACTTATATCACAGATTACAGTACTACTAGCTAAGCTACTTATACCACTGCTTACAGTACTACTAGCTAAACTACTTATACCACTGCTTACAGTACTACTAGCTAAGCTACTTATACCACTGCTTACAGTACTACTAGCTAAACTACTTATACCACTGCTTACAGTACTACTAGCTAAACTACTTATACCACTGCTTACAGTACTACTAGCTAAACTACTTATACCACTGCTTACAGTACTACTAGCTAAGCTATTTATACCACTGCTTACAGTACTACTAGCTAAGCTACTTATACCACTGCTTACAGTACTACTAGCTAAGCTACTTATACCACTGCTTACAGTACTACTAGCTAAGATATTTATATCACAGATTACAGTACTACTAGCTAAACTACTTATACCACTGCTACAGTACTACTAGCTAAACTACTTATACCACTGCTTACAGTACTACTAGCTAAACTACTTATACCACTGCTTACAGTACTACTAGCTAAGATATTTATATCACAGATTACAGTACTACTAGCTAAGCTACTTATACCACTGCTTACAGTACTACTAGCTAAACTACTTATACCACTGCTTACAGTACTACTAGCTAAACTACTTATACCACTGGTTACAGTACTACTAGCTAAACTACTTATACCACTGGTTACAGTACTACTAGCTAAACTACTTATACCACTGCTTACAGTACTACTAGCTAAGATATTTATATCACAGATTACAGTACTACTAGCTAAACTACTTATACCACTGCTTACAGTACTACTAGCTAAACTACTTATACCACTGGTTACAGTACTACTAGCTAAACTACTTATACCACTGGTTACAGTACTACTAGCTAAACTACTTATACCACTGCTTACAGTACTACTAGCTAAGATATTTATATCACAGATTAGCCACCTGGGCAGGAAAATGCAATTCTGTTGCTGCATAAAACGGCAAGTTATTGTTGTGAATCTTTAATTACTGAACAAGATGGTCACTTATTAGAGGCTATAGTGAATATTTCACCATTGATTAAAGTTATTTTAGTTCCAAAGGGAGTAATTATCTTTGATCAATGAAGTCTGTCATTGATGAAATATGAGCTTGTTGAATATGCTCCTACTGTATATTGGGTTAGCAATTAAAAAGTTTAAAATTTACTGGCGTACGTGAGAGTAAATATGACGAATTAATGGTCCTTTTTAGATATTGTACTAATATATATATTTTGTACATACTGGCCTTGTACTGCAATATTTACCTACTGTAGTTAACAAAAGCCATCTAAGAAGGAGCAATGATTTAGACCACAAATCCGTATCATTTGCTGCTGATATTATCTGGCGCTTTGTCACTGCTAGTAACGCTTCATGGTCTGCAGGTTAAAATGTTACAAGGAAAAGACTAAAACCAATGGTTGCTTAGAAACAAGAAAGAATATATGACCATGTGAGTCCCATATGTTATTCTAAGAAGGATGCTTATATACAGATGTATTGTGCATATCATGTACAGTAGTATCGTTTTCGTTGTCTGCATACTATAAAAGAGAAAAAGAAATAAAATCCTGTATTAAGTATACTTGCTACACTTTTCCTTCTACAATCGTCCAAGGGAATGTAACCTTTGATCATTTCTTCTTAAAGAATGTTTAGAGCCAAGTGAAATGCATGTAATCCATTTCTACACCTATATCTGATATTGTATGTAACGGTGTTTCCCCCACCCGGTGGGACATTTGCCCATTACTGTACGTGTGGTGCATGATACCTGCTGGTAACAGGAGGGCTGAGTCGTCCGCCGATGGTAGTGGGGACACAGGATTAGGCTTCTGGGGTTCATACCCCACATATATCTTTAGCAGTGTAGCGCCTCTACATGCCGTAGGCTCCAGGGACTGAAGGTGATCTCCCACGGTAGAACCGATTACCTCTCCCCCCAGTAAGATCACACACCAGGCCGTAGGTATATGCAAACAGGAACGGTTTATTGTCTCTCTCTGTGCAGCACAGTGCACGGCAGGGTTCTGCCCGATGCAGTCTCACAGCTCTCACTGAAGGATGGTCCCGTGACCTTCACTACAGGCCAAGGGCACCCACAGCAGTGCCAGATCTTCCCTACCCCTCTAGCAGAGGCAGAGGCAGAGGCATGGTCCACATTTGATCTCCCCCGGAGGGAAGTCAGGCTTTTGGTTGTGTGACCTGCCTCAGTGGTGGAGGCACTACTGAATTTGGGGGCGGCACTGCCTTTAAGTACAGCCAGGAGGAGGGCACCAGGTCCGGCTCATGATTGGACATGCTCAGGCCTGATGTCACCGCCAGCCGCTGTCACTCAAGTGCAGCACCAAGGAGGGGAAAACCCCATATTAACTACTGGCAACCTGATTGTACCAGGGCTTACTGCCAGGAGAGAAGCAGACCAGTAGCCCCAGATGGCATGGCTACATGTAATAAACCCATTGTGCAAGGTATTTTGAGGGGAAAAGGCTTTATTTTGTTATCTGTAAATCCATATCTTCTCTGATTAAATAAATATCCGTAAATACTATCTGCCAGTCTTCCTTTGTGTGATAAAGACAGCCGCAGTATACACTCCTCTATCACCTTTCCTCTAGGCTGCGCATACTTCCAATACTTCCACATGGAAATCTAGCCATCCATTTCTGTCGACTTGGGCTTCAGTATTTCCCTTTCCTCAATACGCTCTCCATAAAATATACTACATTACTATAGCATTACAATATTAGTATTGGGTGAAGTCCAAATACTGTAAAGCTCAGGAGGCATCACTTTACAGAAATGACAGCTTGAGAGCCTGTTTTCCAACAAAATACAAGACAAATCGTATTTCCTGTCCACACTGGAATTGCGAGAATGAAATATTTCTAGCAGTTAACTGATAGTCATATTTCATTCGGTCATTCCTGTCGCTGGCCGGTATTAACTAGGAGAACATAAACCGATTACCCAATTGCAAAATTATGGTTGGCAAAAAGACGTTACTTTCACATTAAAATAAAAGTAGTTTGTTGGTGTCTTTTTAATACGCAGTCCCCGTGGTATTCTCTTACACCTGATGTAATTATTTAATGAGGTGATATCCCATTTTGATATCCCTTTTGGTGTCCAATATACGCCTATGGTGGGATATCACCTCATTAAATAATTACATCAGGTGTAAGAGAATACCACGGGGACTGCGTATTAAAAAGACACCAACATTTGGTTTTACTACCATGCAGTTCGAACAAGATTGGACGGACACTTTAAATCAATGTTCCAACAAACTGATGGAATTAATAATACAGCAGAAAACCAAACAGAAGGAGCAATTAATGCTTGAAATAAATCTTCTAAGAAATAATTTGAAACCATTTACTAAAATGGATCAATTTATTAATAATGATAAAACACTGCTGACCAACATTGAGAGTATAGAGGACTCAATAAGTGAGAAAAAACACAGCAAATTTGAACGGGACCGTGCAGACTATGTTAAAGGCCAAGTGAATTGTTGGCAGAAACCCTAGATTAGAGAGAATACGGGACCCAATGTACCAAGAGGGCCTAAAATCCAACAAAAAGGGTGGTCCAAAAGTAATTCGAATAAATCCATTCTTAAAGGGGGATCTACTGATATGTCAGGTGCAGAGTCAGATTATTCAGAAGGCGATTTCATATCCCACTCAGTATCCTTTGAAGGTTCCACCGAAAGTATACGGGACAATCAGGGGAGGTCAAGGAGTGACAGCAGATCCTCCATTATATCTTCTGGAGCCAGACCTAAGATACAAGAACAGGCACCCTCCTCTTCTTCTTTTTTATCAACAGGAACAAGATCACGCCACAAACCAGACGATCGCAGCGGAAACGTAGACACACGCGGGAGAACGAAGAGAAAGAAATACATGTAGAGGATTCTGTTAACAATGTGATTAATCTCTCAGGAACAGAATTGTTTTATTCACAGCTGACATTACTCAATAAAGGATTGGGTTTTGCCCCAGTCCAGGATTTCCATCTATTCCAGACGGTCATTGATCTACAACGTTTCACACGTAAACTATCTCTTAAAAAGTTTTTTTCATCCAGAAGCCAATTTCATACTGTTAATGTGCCTGGTACAGATATCCCTGACATATGTGATATTGAATTATCTAGTACTGTTTCTAATGTGGATAATGAGGTTATGTCTAATATTTCACTTCATACTTTCCAGGAAACCTGTGTATTATCAGACTTGGACGCATTACTTGAGCAGCAAGGTGAAGAAATTAACTCCTTCTCCCAACCTTTCTTCGGTACCCAATCATCTGGTTTAAAAAAGAAGTCCATCTTTTGCCCAAATAACAATAGGGGACTGTTCATCACGGCATTCGAAAGGTTGGTAGAAAGGGACTTGCAAATATTAGCTAAGGGCTTTTCTTGCTCATCTTTGCATGCCAATAATCTGACATACACAGAGGTCCAGGAGCTTGATGTCCTGAAAAGTAACAACGACATTATGTTTAGGAATGCTGACAAAGGGGGGGCCCTTGTCGTTTTATCAACTGCACAATACAGACAGGAAGCACTGAGACAGTTGGGGAATCCACAACATTACAGATTACTAAACAAAAGATCCCACAGCTGAATTTATGTTGCAGTATGAGGAACTCATTGAATTTGGTAAAATTCTATGTACACTAAACAAACAGGAAATTGATTTTTTAAGTAATCCACATCCCGTGATTCCGGTGTTCCACCATCTCCCAAAGATCCACAAGTCACTGGTCGACCCGCCTGGACGTCCTATAGTGGCAGGAATTGGATCTTTGGGAGATGGCTTATCGCGCTTTGTGGATTCTTATCTACAACCCCTTGTTTTCTCCTTGCCATCCTTCATAAAGGATTCCTCGGATCTCATGGTCGATGTACAGGACCTGGTCTGGAAAAAAGAATACAGATGGGTCACACTTGATGTGATTTCTCTTTATTCAATTATTCATCACGATCACGGGTTGACAGCAATTGCACATTTTTTACAATTATCACAACTTTCCACGTCACTTTGCACTTTTCTTTTAGAATCTATTACATTTTTATTAACTCACAATTATTTTATGTTTGATTCACAATTTTATTTACAGTTGTTAGGCACTGCAATGGGCACGAGTTTTGCACCATCATATGCAAACTTATTTATGGGTTTATGGGAAGCACAATATATTTATCACAGTAATAATATTTATCGTTCACAAATAATCTATTTCAAATGTTTCATCGACGATCTCATCATAGTATGGGACGGCGATGAATCATCACTTCTTTCATTTATCAATATACTTAATTCAAATGATAAAAATATCAAATTTACTTATGAGCATAATATTAGTTGTAGCAATTATCTAGACCTGCTCCTGTACATCGACCATGACCAAAAAATCCAAACTGATATATTTCGCAAACTCAATTCTAGGAACACACTGTTGTCAGCTAAAAGCTGCCACCCACAGTCATTACTTAAAGGCATACCCAAAGCTCAGTTTATACGGTTAAGACGTATATATGTTCTAATGATGATAATTTTTATTCACAATCAGAAGCATTATTTCAAAGATTTCAGGCCAGAGGCTATAACAGTAGGGATATCCTAGCGGCATTTGAACATGCAAGATCCCTGGATCGTTCTGTACTCCTGGAGAAATACAAAAAAAGAAATGTTTTATGGGTCAATCAAAAACTGTCCTAAAGCTAAGTGATTTGAGTCCATTTTTTGTTACTACTTATAATCGACAGTCCAAACAAATATGTGATATCGTACATAAACATTGGCATACGCTGTCACTTGACAGGGATATTGCAGAATATATAAAAAATGGGCCAAGATTCACATTCCGGAAGGCTAAAACTTTAGCATCGCACCTTGCACCTAGCCATTTTCAGTCAATCAGGGCCGTGAGAACCATATGCCGAAAATGTGACGTCATAGGCCTTTAAAAGCCTATGGGGCCTATGCAGAGAGCAGCGCTATTTCGAAATTCGCCATTTTTTGGAGAAAATCGCGCAGAAAACAGCAGAAAATGGAGATTTCCGAAAAACGCGCCAATTTTTCTTTTCTGTTTGTAAAACTCGCCTCGCGGCTGGCGAGAACCTCAATCTCGCCAGTTTTAAAAATATCCTAATGCAGAGAGCCGCGAACGGCATCTAGCGGCTGTTCGCGCCAATAAAATGGCGCGATTGTCTCCTTTTTGCCTCGCCATAAAAAATTGGCTAGAAGCGGCCGCTCGCGGCCATTGCAAAGGGAAAAAAAGGCGCGAATTTGTTTTTACACGTTTCTGAAGCGCGCATCTCGCCAATTTAAACTCGCCACACGCATCCATGTTAAACATAGCAGAATTCGCACTTTTCTGCATATGGAGAATAAAACTCTCCAAAAAAGCTACTTTTTAATAAATTCGCCATTTTTCAAATTCGCTGCTCTCTGCATAGGCCCCTATGTCGTCTCATTTTCAGGCTTGACGCCGAGGAGGAAGGACCTCCTATGAAGAAAGAAGACCAGGGCGTGGCGGATTAAGATAAGAAGACCCCAGAAGAAGAAAGAAGACCCCAGAAGAAGACAGAAGACCCCAGAAGAAGACGGAGAAGACCCCACGATGGATTACAAATAGAAAAAAGACGATAAAGACACTTATGGATTGTAATGGATTTTTTATTTTGTGGTTCCGGTTCCCCTTGATTGCTGTGACTGGTTCATCTAATGGTAAGTAAAAAAAGAAAATGTATTTTACAGGATTTTTGGACTTTTTTCCCTGACGTCCATTTTTTTTAATGTCCATTTATTTGTCCTGAATGTATGTGTGTCACTATGGGTATACATACGTACAGGACAAATCAGTGGTTGTATTGTATGTTCATTTTTAATGTGAATAAAGTGTTTTAATGCTCTTTTATTGCACCTGTATTTATGTCTGTAAACTATAGATGGACGACATACATACAGGTATAATAAAAACGTGTTGGCTTGCCTTGTTTGGATGTTTTTTTTTAATGGTAATGTGCTGCTTTGTGTAAAAATGTGTTGCTAATGTACATTTAATGTTTGCAAATGTTTAGTTAAAGGCTGGTTTCTATAGATTATTTTATTGGCTTATTTTTGGCATATAGATGTTGTTTGATGGTTACTTTGTCATAGATTAATTTACACAATGGTTTGATTGTAGGATTTGAAGTGTGTAATTGAATTGGATTGTAATTGATTGGTGATTGTATTAATTGATGGTAAATTAATTGTGTTGATGCTTTGTTTTTCTTTAATGATTGTATCTGTATCTTGTTTGGATTAGTGTCATTGATTTGGAGCATTGTTTGACATAGTATATATGATGCAAATATTATTTATATCGTGTACACATTGTCAAATTGAGTGTTTGTATTTAGATTTATTAGATATTGATTGAGTTTGGTGCTGTTTGATACTGGGAGAGATTTGTATTTGGCCATGTACTGTATTTATTTGTATATTGGTTAATCATGCATATACAGTATATATATATATATATATATATATATATATATATATATAAATATATATATATATATATATATATATTATAATATATATATATATTATAATATATATTATAATATATTGTCCATATATTATTATTATATATATATATAAAAGGACTAACAAAACAAGAAAAAGCAGCGCCTAAATGGGTATAAATGGTGATGATAATTATATGTGGTGTTAATATCAAAATAACAATATAATTAGTGTCAGTGTCTGCGTGTGAAACAATAAACATATATTCAAATAAATAGCTTAGGATTAGCGCAATACAATAATGTGCAAAAAGAAAATAAAGTGAACAACCAGTCCTTTGTGAAATAGTTCATCAATGAAGTTAATGACGTGGGTGCAAGGGGTCTCCGGCTGCTCTCAAGAGGATGAACCACATCCTATGGAATCTGTAGAGGAGAAAGAGAAGCGAGAGCACGCCCCAATATCGCCATATTGGTCAACAATATGTTGGTCGCACCACTAGGTCCTTGGGTACTCGCTTCCTGGAGCACAGGAGAAATGTCATAAAAGGATTAAATACACATAGTGTCTCTCGACACTTCAAATTTAGACACAACCAGGATCCCAAGTCCATGACCATCATGGGACTTGAGAGCATTTCTCCTAGTGTTCTAGGGGGCGACCGATTCAAGACCCTCTGTAGACGGGAAACATTTTGGATCCACCAGTTGGGCACCTTGACCCCTGGTGGACTAAATGAATGTCTTGATGTTAGCACGTTGGTCTGATTTCGTCGGATGGGTATACCCTCCCTGGTTTCTAGTCTCCTCTGCAGTCCTCTGTCATCCTTTTGTCCAGGTCTCTCCCAGATCTTTTCCTGATCTTGGAAGCTGGCACCCGTTACATGTGAGAGTTCATTCACTTATAACCATTATGTGTTTATAAACTGTCATGTTCTACCAAATTTTTGGACACATAAATCTTTAATATATATCCTTTACAATATATATATTTTTAACAATATATATCACTTTTTATATGTTAACACATACCACATAGCACATCCCTACACATGTTCACGGTTGAACATAAATTTGGTTTAACAGTTATTATACATTACACATTCACATGTTATTCCATATTCACAAGTACATACACTTTTTCAGTACTGAGCCAACATTCCATTAGTTGCACACTTAACACATTAGTCAAGTTATATAGTTCACATATATTAGTCCCCTTTTTTGTTATGGTTTAGATTTTGCCCAAATAACATCATATGAAAACGTGTCTGTCACATTGGTACATGTATTGTATATATGTATGTATGTATATATATGTATGTGTGTTCAGGTATGAAAATGGGTATATTTATTGATTATGCCTGTGTTATATCTATGTCCACCTCTCCATTCACCTTCTTGTTTTTTATTCAATGTTTTTTCAATGTATTTTTATTCAATGGATTTGTAGCAATGAGTATATAGAGTTTTAGTCCATTCTGTCCACACTGTTTATTATAGTGTGTTGATAATATCGATTCTCTGATAGAACTTTCAGTACAGACATTATACAGTTCAGCAGTAGTATCATTTTTTGGAAGCCACCATAGAGAGATACGCACATACATTCAAATTATATATATATACTTTAATTATAGTCAAATTTTATATATTTAATTATATATTTATTTATATTTTATACATATATATATTTTTTTTTTCTTTAATATACAGTGGTGTTCATTCCATTGCATTCAATTTTTTTGTATTTATCAGTTTTTGTTATCATTAGTAATTGTTAATTCCATCCGTAAGACACACATTTTCTGTTATAAGCCCACCGACACATATATATTTTGGGTAATTATCCCCTCTATCTGCATATGTGTAGTCACTATCGTGGTTTTCAACAGTTGATTAAGCTTTCTTTAATGCTACATCCCGTTCAGCTGTTTTAGGGGTTGCTACGTTACCAATAGTGTATATATACTCCATGAGTCCAGCCCCTTCCCATCACCCTTTGAGAAAGTCGCCCGAGTGTGACAAAACGCGTCAGGGAGCGTCATCACGCAATACGTTACGTACGGACATTACGTCATCACGTGTGCGCATGAACAGGCCGGTTCATGCGTCCAACAGCTTGAGGCCATCCATTAAGGAGATTCTCTGAGGACTCCAATACCATTCCGGTTTACTTCTTTCACGCTCTGAATATCCTGATGATCACGGATCCTCCATCATCCAGAGACTGACGGACATCTGAGTCAAGCAAAGATACCGGATGGTGGTGATATAATCACGACATGCTTTTAACTCTTTTACCCTTGTGAGTGCTACTTTCCCCCCCCCCTTCCCATCATTAAATATACAGTTTTATACTATGGGGCGTGCGCTCTCTTCTCTTTCTCCTCTATATATATATATATATATATATATATATATATACACATGATGAAGCCACTGGACAAATAAATGGGTGAAGGGTGGGTATCGGGGTCAGGGTGGCTTAACCCCTTAATGACTGTAGCGGTTAATAACCACTAAGGTCATTAAGGGGTTAGGGGACATTAGTTTGGCACTTGTTCTTATTTTGTATATTTTTCAGCACCCCAGTGTATGAATGAGGAGGAAGATGCGGCTGGCCTTCATCGTGGGTGCCGGACAAGGGTGAGTACAACATGTATTTAATGTATTTATTGTATTAATGTATATTTAATGGGCAAAAGCATTATTATCCATATTTGGATAATAGTTATTTTGCACATTAATGTACTGTATGTGTTAGGGGGGTGTATTTAGTTAGAAATATTGTTTTGTATTTTTGTTGGCACAACATTGGTACCGCAGGCCCGCGGGGACCCCAGGACGGCCGTGGGGTCAGCCGGGGACACCCGCGATACCCCCGGCCTCCCTCGGGGACCCCTGCTGGTATTGGTTTTGCGCCTGCAAAAAGGTAAACAAATAATTTTTTCTAAGTCCAGCTTCTTTTATCACCTGCCTTTAGCTGGTGAGCTTTATTCAGCGCAACTTTAACGTACGATCAGTTTGCGTTGCTTACTGAATCCCGCAGAAGGGCAGGATTCAGCGCAAACAGCTGATCGTACGATAAAAGTTGGACTTAGAAAAAATTTCAAGGAAAAGCCCATTTTAGAGCGCAAAGTGCCTGTTTGCGCGGCTTAGCGCATAGCGCTCGGCGGAACTTCACGTTCTAAAAGCACTTTGCGCTCTTAAAACGACTTATCGCTGCTTAGTGCATAGCCCCCTAAGACTGAAAAAGATCTCAGCATCAGTAAAATGATACTTCAGTACACAATCTCAGCACACAAAGAAATTCACCCACCTAGTGGGCCCCCAGGGAC